>NC_080378.1:40681990-40775710 GCF_014773155.1 Arachis stenosperma | reverse complement strand
ATTCAAGTATCAATCTCAGAACTCATTTCTTCTGATTTGTCCCATTGTTCACAGGATTCCTATCAGAAGTGTACAGAATTGGTTATTTGCAACCATTTCAATGAGTTCTTGAGCTTCTGTAGGCGTCTTCTTCAGATGAAGAGATCCTCCAGCAGAGCTATCCAATGACATCTTGGACAGTTCAGACAGACCATCATAGAAATACCTATGTGCTCCATCATAAGCATATCAGAAGGACACTTTTTGATCAATTGTTTGTATCTTTCCCAAGCTTCATAGAGGGATTCACCTTCCTTCTGTCTGAAGGTTTGGACTTCCCTCTAAGCTTACTCAATTTTTGAGGTGGAAAGAACTTTGCCAAAAGGCATTGACTAGCTTTTCCCAAGAGTTCAGGCTTTCTTTAGGTTGTGGTCCAACCATATCCTAGCTCTGTCTCTTACAGCAAAAGGGAATAGCATAAGTCTGTAGACCTCAGGGTCAACCCCATTAGTCTTGACAGTGTCACAGATTTGCAAGAATTCAGCTAAAAGTTGCAATTCTGTTGCATTAGAGAAACTAATTGAGGCTTAAGCTCAAAGTTGTTTGCTCCAATGGCAGGGATAGAGATGCTTCTCCTATAGAAGTCGGGAGTAGGTGCAGTAAAGTCACCCAGCACCTTTCTTGCATTGTTGGCATTGTTGTTGTTTTCGGCTGCCATGTCTTCTTCTTTGAAGATTTCTGTTAGATCCTCTACAGAGAGTTGTGCCTTAGCTTCTCTTAGCTTTCACTTCAAGGTCCTTTCAGGTTCAGGGTCAGCCTCAACAAGAATGCTTTTTTCTTTGCTCCTGCTCAAATGAAAGAGAAAAGAACAAGGAAATATGGAATCCTCTATGTCACAGTATAGAGATTCCTTGAGGTGTCAGAGGAAAAGAAAAATAGAAGGAAGATGTAGAAAATTCGAACTTATCAAGGAAAGATGGAGTTTGAATTGTGCATTGAGGAGTGGTGTTAGTCCATAAATAGAAGGATGTGAGAAGAGGGGAAGAAATTTTTGAAAATAAATTTAAAACATTTTGAAAAATACTAATTGATTTTCGAAAACTAAGAGTGGAAAAGAAATCAAGTGATTTTTGAAAAAGATTTTGAAATTAGAAATAAAAAAGATATGATTGAAAACTATTTTGAAAAAGATGTGATTAAAAATATATGATTTAAAAGATATAGTTTTAAGAAGATATGATTGAGAAGATATGATTTGAAAAACAATTTAAAAAGATTTGATTTTAAAAATTAATGACTTGGCTAACAAGAAAAGATATGATTCAAACATTAAACCTTTCTCAACAGAAAAGGGCAACATACTTGAAATGTTGAATCAAATCATTAATTGATAGCAAGTATTTTTGAAAAATGGAAAGAAATTTAATTTGAAAAAGATTTGATTGAAAAGATATGATTTGAAAAAGATTTGATTTTGAAAAATTTTGAAAACCTGAAAAAAATTTTGAGTTAAAAACAAAATCTTCCCTCTTGTGCCATCCTGGCGTTAAACGCCCAGAATGGTATCCATTCTGGCATTTAACGCCCAAAACACTACCCTTTTGGGCGTTAAACGCACAGCCAGGCACCCTGGCTGGCGTTTAAATGCCAGTTTTCCTTCTTCACTGGGAGTTTTGAACGCCCAGCATTTTCTGTGTAATTCCTCTGCTGAATATTCTGAATCTTCAATTCTCTGTATTATTGACTTGAAAAGACACAAATTGAAAATATTTTTTTGGATTTTTAATAATCAAAATGCAACTAAAATCAAATAAACAATGCATGCAAGACACCAAACTTAGAAGTTTGTATACTATTGACACTAACAAAATGAGAATGCATATGAGAGAAAACAAAACACACAAGACAAGAGAATTTAAAGATTAGAACAAGGAAATCATCAAGAACAACTTGAAGATCAATGAAGACACATGCATGAATTCGAAAAAAAATGCAAGAAGAATATAAACATGCAATTGACACCAAACTTAAAATGAGACACTAGACTCAACAAGAAACATAAAATATTTTTGCTTTTTATGATTTTGTAAATTTTTTTTTGGATTTTTCGAAAATTAAGTGAAAAATAAAATAAAGATATCAAAATTCTTAATAAGAATTCCAGGAATCATGCAATGTTAGTCTAAATCTTCAGTCTAAAGGAATTATACATGGCTAGCCAAGCTTCAGCAGGACATTGCATTCAAGAGCTAAATTGATGAAAATCAATCAGCTTTGGTGATGATAAGAACATCACCTTGAAACACTAGAATTCATTCTTAAGAACTCTGAAAAATACCTAATCTATGCAACAAGATGAACCGTCAGTTGTCCATACTCGAAACAATCCCCGGCAACGGCGCCAAAAACTTGGTGCATGAAATTGTGATCATCAATGGCGCCATCAACATGGTACGCTCAATTGAAATCTCAACTCTTTATCACAACTTCGCACAACTAACCAGCAAGTGCACTAGGTCGTCCAAGTAATAAACCTTACGCGAGTGATGAGCGGATAATTTGTACCCTTTTTGGCATTGTTTTTAGTATGTTTTTGGTAGTTTTAGTTGAGTTCTTAGTATATTTTTATTAGTTTTTAGTTAAAATTCACTTTTCTGGACTTTACTATGAGTTTGTGTGTTTTTCTGTGATTTCAGGTATTTTCTGGCTGAAATTGAGGGACCTGAGCAAAAATCTGATTCAGAGACTGAAAATGACTGCAGATGCTGTTGGATTCTGACCTCCCTGCACTCGAAGTGGATTTTCTGGAGCTACAGAAGCCCAATTGGCGCGCTCTCAACGGCTTTGGAAAGTAGACATCCTGGGCTTTCCAGCAATATATGATAGTCCATACTTTGCCCAAGATTTGATGGCCCAAACCGGCGTTCAAAGTCACCTACAGAAATTCCAGCGTTAAACGCCGGAACTGGCACCTAAATGGGAGTTAAACGCCCAAACTGGCACCAAAGCTGACGTTTAACTCCAAGGAGAGTCTCTACACAAAAATGCTTCATTGCTCAGCCCAAGCACACACCAAGTGGGCCCGGAAGTAGATTTTTATGTCATTTACTCATCTTTGTACACCTTAGGCTACTAGTTTCTATAAGTAGGACCTTTTACTATTGTATTCTCATCTTTTGATCACTTTAGATCTCTAGATCATCTTTGGACATCTAGTTCTTAGATCATTGGAAGGCTGGCCATTCGGCCATGCCTAGACCTTGTTCTTATGTATTTTCAACGGTGGAGTTTCTACACACCATAGATTAAGGTGTGGAGCTCTGCTGTACCTCGAGTATTAATGCAATTACTATTGTTCTTCTATTCAATTCCGCTTGTTCTTTGTCCAAGATATCACTTGTTCTTCAACTTGATGAATGTGATGATCCGTGACACTCATCATCATTCTCACTCATGAACAAAGTGACTGACAACCACTCTGTTCTACAAGTAACCAAGGCTCTAGTGTTTATCTCTTGGATTCTTTAATCGGAATCTTCGTGGTATAGGCGAGAACTGATGGAGGCATTCAAGAGAATCTGGAAGGTCTAACCTTGTCTGTGGTATTCTGAGTAGGATTCAATGATTGAATGACTGTGACGTGCTTCAAACTCCTAGCAGGCGGGGCGTTAGTGACAGACGCAAAAGAATCACTGGATTCTATTCCGGCCTGACCGAGAACCGACAGCTGATTAGCCATATGCTGTGACAGAGCATAGGAATATTTTCACTGAGAGGATGGGAGGTAGCCACTGACAATGGTGAAACCCTTGCATAAGCTTGCCATGGAAAGGAGTAAGAAGGATTGGATGAAGACAGTAGGAAAGTAGAGAGACGGAAGGGAAGGCATCTTCATTCGCTTATCTGAAGCTCTCACCAATGATATACATAAGTATCTCTATCTTTATCTTTATGTTTTATTCATCATCTATACCCATTTGAGTTTGCCTGACTAGATTTACAAGGTGACCATAGCTTGCTTCATACCAACAATCTCCGTGGGATCGACCCTTACTCACGTAAGGTTTATTACTTGGACGACCCAGTGCACTTGCTGGTTAGTTGTACGAAGTCGTGTTTATGCCATGGTACTGAGCACCAAGTCTTTGGAGCCATTACCGGGGATTGTTCTGTGTATTAAAAAGTAGTGATCACAATTTCGTGCACCAAGTTTTTGGCGCCGTTGCCGGGGATTGTCTGTGTATGGACAACTGACGGTTCATCTTGTTGCTTAGATTAGGTATTTTTCTTCAGAGTTCTTTAAGGATGAGTTCTAGAGTTTCTTGATGATCTGTTGAAATCTGGCTGGCTGAGAAGCCATGTCTAATCTTATTGGACTGAGGTTTCAACTGATCATCACAAGAGCTTGTTGATTTCTATCAATCTTGCTATTGGAGCAATGATCTGCTAAGGCTTGGCTGGCCATTGGCCATGTCTAGTGTTTTGGACCGAAGCTTTCTTTGAAAGCTTGGCTGGCTGTGAGGCCATGTCTAATTCCTGGACCGGAGTCTTAGACTAGCATTGCAATGATTCCTGGAATTCAAATTAAGAATTCTGAAACCTTTATTTTCTATTCTCATAAAATTTTCGAAGAAAGCACAAAAAAATTTGCAAAATCATAAAAACCAAAAATATTTTATGTTTCTTGTTTGAGTCTAGTGTCTAATTTTAAGTTTGGTGTCTTGCATGCATTGTTTATTTGATCTTGGTTCTATTTTTAAGTCAATAGTACAGGGAACTGAAGATTCAGAACATGCAGCAGAGGAATTACACAGAAAAAGCTGGGCGTTCAAAATGCCCAGTGAAGAAGGACAGACTGGCGTTTAAACGCCAGCCAGGGTACCTGGTTGGGCGTTTAACACCCAAAAAGGTAGCATTTTGGGCGTTTAACGCCAGGATGGCACAAGAGGGAAGATTTTGTTTTCAAATCAATTTTTTTCAAGTTTTCAAAGTTTTTCAAAATCAAATCTTTTTCAAATCAAATCTTTTCAATCAAATGTTTTCAAAATCAATTTCTTTCCTTTTTCAAAGATACTTACTAACAATTAATGATTTAATTGAACATTTCAAGTATATTGCCTTTTCTGTTGAGAAAGGTTTAATGTTTGAATCATATCTTTTCTTGTTAGGCAAGTCATTAATTTTTAAAATCATATCTTTTAAAATTATTTTCAAATCATATCTTTTAAAATTGTTTTCAAATCATATCTTCTCAATCATATCTTTTTAATCACATTTTTTCAAAATAGTTTTCAATCATATCTTTTTGATTTCTAATTTCAAAAATCTTTTTCAAAAATTACTTGATCTCTTTCTCACTCTTGATTTTCGAAAATCAAATTAAAGTTTTTCAAAATGTTTTTAAAATCTTTTTAACTTAAATTTCGAAAATTTCTTCCTCTCTTCTCACATCCTTCTATTTATGGAGTACCACTCCTTCTCAATGCACAATTCGAACTCCATCTAATTAAGTTCGAATTCTTCTCCTTCTTCTTTCTATTTTTCTTTTCCTCTGACACCTCAAGGAATCTCTATACTGTGACATAGAGGATTCCACATTTTCTTGTTCTCTTCTCTTTCATATGAGCAGGAACAAAGACAAAGGCATTCTTGTTGAAGCTGATCCTGAACCGGAAAGGACCTTGAAGCGAAAGCTAAGAGAAGCTAAGGCACAAATCTCGGTAGAGGACCTAATCGAATTCTTCAAAGAAGAAAAACACATGGCAGCCGAAAATAACAACAATGCCAACAATGCAAGGAAGGTGCTGGGTGACTTTACTGCACCTACTCCCGACTTCTATGGGAGAAGCATCTCTATCCCTGCCATTGGAGCAAACAACTTTGAGCTTAAGCCTCAATTAGTTTCTCTAATGCAACAGAATTGCAAGTTCTATGGACTTCCATTGGAAGATCCTCATCAGTTCTTAGCTGAATTCTTGCAAATCTGTGACACTGTCAAGACCAATGGGGTAGACCCTGAGGTCTACAGACTTATGCTATTCCCTTTTGCTGTAAGAGACAGAGCTAGGACATGGTTGGACTCACAACCTAAAGAAAGCCTGGACTCTTGGGAAAAGCTAGTCAATGCCTTCTTGGCAAAGTTCTTTCCACCTCAAAAATTGAGTAAGCTTAGAGTGGAAGTCCAAACCTTCAGACAGAAGGATGGAGAATCCCTCTATGAAGCTTGGGAAAGATACAAACAATTAATCAGAAAGTGTCCTTCAGACATGCTTTCTGAATGGAGCATCATAGGTATTTTCTATGATGGTCTCTCTGAACTATCCAAGATGTCCTTGGATAGCTCTGCTGGAGGATCTCTTCATCTGAAGAAGACGCCTACAGAAGCTCAAGAGCTAATTGAAATGGTTGCAAATAACCAATTCATGTACACTTCTGAAAGGAATCCTGTGAACAATGGGACAAGTCAGAAGAAAGGAGTTCTTGAGATTGATACTCTGAATGCCATATTGGCTCAGAATAAAATATTGACTCAACAAGTCAATTTAATTTCTCAAAGTCTGTCTGGAATGCAAAATGCACCAAGCAGTACTAAGGATGCTTCATCTGAAGAAGAAGCTTATGATCTTGAGAACCCTTCAATGGAAGAGGTGAATTACCTAGGAAAACCCTATGGAAACACCCATAATTCTTCATGGAGAAATCACCCAAATTTCTCATGGAAGAATCAAGAGAGACCTCAACAAGGTTTCAACAACAATAATGGTGGAAGAAACAGGTTTAGCAATGGCAAGCCTTTTCCATCATCTTCTCAGCAACAGACAGAGAACTCTAAGCAGAACCCCTCTAACTTAGCAACCATGGTCTCTGATCTAATCAAAACCACTCAAAGTTTCATGACTGAAACAAGGTCCTCTATTAGGAATTTGGAGGCACAAGTGGGACAGCTGAGCAAGAAAATTACTGAGCTCCCTCCTAGTACTCTTCCAAGCAATACAGAAGAAAATCCAAAAGGAGAGTACAAGGCCATCAACATGGCCGAATTTGGAGAGGAAGGAGAGGAAGTGAACGCCACTGAGGAAGACCTCAATGGGCGTGCACTGACCTCCACTGAGTTCCCCAATGAGGAACCATGGGAATCTGAGGCTCAAAATGAGACCATAGAGATTCCATTGGACTTACTTCTGCCCTTCATGAGCTCTGATGAGTATTCTTCCTCTGAAGAGGATGAGTATGTCACTGAAGAGCAAGTTGCTAAATACCTTGGAGCAATCATGAAGCTAAATGACAAGTTATTTGGAAATGTGACTTGGGAGAATGAACCTCCTTTGCTCACCAAAGAACTGGATGACTTGTCTAGGCAGAAATTACCTCAAAAGAGACAAGATCCTGGGAAGTTTTCCATACCTTGTACCATAGGCACCATGACCTTCAAGAAGGCTCTGTGTGACCTAGGGTCAAGTGTAAACCTTATGCCTCTCTCTGTAATGGAGAAGCTAGGAATCTTTGAGGTACAAGCTGCAAGAATCTCACTAGAGATGGCAGACAATTCAAGAAAAACAAGCTCATGGACTTGTAGAGGATGTTTTGGTGAAGATTGAAGACCATTACATCCCTACTGATTTCATAGTCCTAGAGACTGGGAAGTGCATGGATGAATCCATCATCCTTGGCAGACCCTTCCTAGCCACAGCAAAGGCTGTGATTGATGTTGATGGAGGTGAACTGATCATTCAAGTGAATGAAGAATCCTTTGTGTTTAAGGCTCAAGGATATCCCTCTGTCACCATGGAGAGGAAGCATGAAGAGCTTCTCTCCAATCAGAGTCAAACAGAGCCCCCACAGTCAAACTCTAAGTTTGGTGTTGGGAGGCCACAACCAAACTCTAAGTTTGGTGTTGAACCCCCACATTCAAACTCTAAGTTTGGTGTTGGGAGGTTCCAACATTGCTCTGAGTATCTTTGAGGCTCCATGAGAGCCCTCTGTCCAGCTACTGACATTAAAGAAGCGCTTGTTGGGAGGCAACCCAATGTTATATTTTATCTATTTCCCTTTTGTTATTTTATGTTTTTTGTAGGTTGATGATCATGAGAAGTCACAAAATCAATTGAAAAAGCAAAAACAGAATGAAAAACAGGAAGAAAAATAGCACACCCTAGAGGAAGATGTTGCTGGCGTTTAAACGCCAGTAAAGCTAGCAGTTGGGCGTTTAACGCCCAGTCTAGCACCATTCTGGGCGTTTAATGCCAGAAAGGGGTACTAGACTGGCGTTAAACGCCAGAAAAGGGCAAGAACCTGGCGTTTAACGCCAGAATTGGCTCAAAACGTGATTTTGAATGCCATTTGGTGCAGGGATGATTTTTCCTTGACACCACAGGATCCGTGGACCCCACAGGATCCCCACCAACCCCACCACTCTCTCTCTTCTTCACCCATTCACCAATCACCTCAACACCTCTTCCCCAAAAACCCTTCACCTATCAAATCCCAACTTTCTCTTCACCACTCACATCCATCCTTCATAAAACCCCACCTACCTCACCATTCAAATTCAAACCACTTTCCCTCCCAAACCCACCCATACATGACCGAACCATGAGCCCCCCTCTCCTATATAAACCCTTCTTCACCCCTTCATTTTCACACAACCTAAACACCACTTCTCCCCCTCTTTGGCCGAACACAAAGCCACTCTCTTCTTCCTCATTTCTTCTTCTTCTACTCTCTTCTTTCTTCTTTTGCTCGAGGACGAGCAAACCTTTTAAGTTTGGTGTGGTAAAAGCATTGCTTTTTGTTTTTCCATAACCATTTATGGCATCTAAGGCCGGAGAAACCTCTAGAAAGAGGAAAGGGAAGGCAAAAGCTTCCACCTCCGAGTCATGGGAGATGGAGAGAGTCATCTCAAGGGTGCATCAAGACCACTTCTATGAAGTTGTGTCCTTGAAGAAGGTGATCCCCGAGGTCCCCTTTTCACTCAAAAAGGGTGAATATCCGGAGATCCACCATGAGATCCGAAGAAGAGGTTGGGAAGTGCTTACCAACCCCATTCAACAAGTCGGAATCTTGATGGTTCAAGAGTTCTATGCCAATGCATGGATCACCAAGAACACTCCATTCTCCTCCATGAAATTAGAGAAGATCAAAGAATCATGAGAGAGGAGCAACAAAGACAAGGAAGAGACATTGAGGAGCTCAAGCACTCCATAAGACCTTCAAGAGGAAGAACAAGCCGCCATCACTAAGGTGGACCCGTTCTTTAATCTCCTTGTTCTTTATTTTTCTGTTTTTCGAAAATTGTGCTTTATGTTTGTCCATGTTTGTGTCTTATGATCATTAGTGTCTTAGTGTCTATGCCTTAAAGTTATGAATGTCCTATGAATCCATCACCTTTCTTAGATAAATAATGTTCTTAAATGAAAAAGATAAGAATTGCATGAATTTTGAATTTTATAACAATTTAATTATTTTGATGTGGTGGCAACACTTTTGTTCTCTGAATGTATGCTTAAACAGTGCATATGTCTTTTGAATTTGTGGTTCATGAATGTTGGCTCTTGAAAGAATGATGAAAAAGGAGACATGTTACTGAGGATCTGAAAAATCATAAAAATGATTCTTGAAGCAAGAAAAAGCAGTGAATACAAAAAAAAACGAAAAAAAAAAGACAAAAAGAAAGAAAAAGAAAGAAATAAAGTTGTGATCCAAGGCAATAAGAGTGTGCTTAAGAACCCTGGACACCTCTAATTGGGGACTTTGGCAAAGCTGAGTCACAATCTGAAAAGGTTCACCCAATTATGTGTCTGTGGCATGTATGTATCCGGTGGTAATACTGGAAGACAGAGTGCTTTGGGCCACGGCCAAGACTCAATAAATAGCTGTGTTCAAGAATCATCATACTTAACTAGGAGAATCAATAACACTATCTGGATTCTGAGTTCCTAAAGAAGCCAATCATTCTGAATTTCAAAGGATAGAGTAAGATGCCAAAACTATTCAGAGGCAAAAAGCTAAAAGCCCCGCTCATCTAATTAATACTGATCTTCATAGATGTTTTTGGAGTTCATTGCATATTCTCTTCTTTTTATCTTATTTGATCTTCAGTTGCTTGGGGACAAGCAACAATTTAAGTTTGGTGTTGTGATGAGCGGATAATTTGTACCCTTTTTGGCATTGTTTTTAGTATGTTTTTGGTAGTTTTAGTTGAGTTCTTAGTATATTTTTATTAGTTTTTAGTTAAAATTCACTTTTCTGGACTTTACTATGAGTTTGTGTGTTTTTCTGTGATTTCAGGTATTTTCTGGCTGAAATTGAGGGACCTGAGCAAAAATCTGATTCAGAGACTGAAAAGGACTGCAGATGCTGTTGGATTCTGACCTCCCTGCACTCGAAGTGGATTTTCGGGAGCTACAGAGGCCCAATTGGCGCGCTCTCAACGGCGTTGGAAAGTAGACATCCTGGGCTTTCCAGCAATATATGATAGTTCATACTTTGCCCAAGATTTGATGGCCCAAACCGGCGTTCAAAGTCACCTACAGAAATTCCAGCGTTAAACGCCGGAACTGGCACCTAAATGGGAGTTAAACGCCCAAACTGGCACCAAAGCTGGCGTTTAACTCCAAGGAGAGTCTCTACACGAAAATGCTTCATTGCTCAGCCCAAGCACACACCAAGTGGGCCCGGAAGTGGATTTTTATGTCATTTACTCATCTTTGTACACCTTAGGCTACTAGTTTCTATAAGTAGGACCTTTTACTATTGTATTCTCATCTTTTGATCACTTTAGATCTCTAGATCATCTTTGGACATCTAGTTCTTAGATCATTGGGAGGCTGGCCATTCGGCCATGCCTAGACCTTGTTCTTATGTATTTTCAACGGTGGAGTTTCTACACACCATAGATTAAGGTGTGGAGCTCTGCTGTACCTCGAGTATTAATGCAATTACTATTGTTCTTCTATTCAATTCCGCTTGTTCTTTGTACAAGATATCACTTGTTCTTCAACTTGATGAATGTGATGATCCGTGACACTCATCATCATTCTCACTCATGAACAAAGTGACTGACAACCACTCTGTTCTACAAGCAACCAAGGCTCTAGTGTTTATCTCTTGGATTCTTTAATCGGAATCTTCGTGGTATAGGCGAGAACTGATGGCGGCATTCAAGAGAATCCGGAAGGTCTAACCTTGTCTGTGGTATTCTGAGTAGGATTCAATGATTGAATGACTGTGACGTGCTTCAAACTCCTAGCAGGCGGGGCGTTAGTGAGAGACACAAAAGAATCACTGGATTCTATTCCGGCCTGACCGAGAACCGACAGCTGATTAGCCATATGCTGTGACAGAGCATAGGAACATTTTCACTGAGAGGATGGGAGGTAGCCACTGACAACGGTGAAACCCTTGCATAAGCTTGCCATGGAAAGGAGTAAGAAGGATTGGATGAAGACAGTAGGAAAGCAGAGAGACGGAAGGGAAGGCATCTTCATTCACTTATCTGAAGCTCTCACCAATGATATACATAAGTATCTCTATCTTTATCTTTATGTTTTATTCATCATCTATACCCATTTGAGTCTGCCTGACTAAGATTTACAAGGTGACCATAGATTGCTTCATACCAACAATCTCCGTGGGATCGACCCTTACTCGCGTAAGGTTTATTACTTGGACGACCCAGTGCACTTGCTGGTTAGTTGTGCGAAGTTGTGTTTATGCCATGGTATTGAGCACCAAGTCTTTGGAGCCATTACCGGGGATTGTTCTGTGTATTAAAAAGTAGTGATCACAATTTCGTGCACCAGCGAGTAAGGGTCGATCCCACGGAGATTGTTGGTATGAAGCAAGCTATGGTCATCTTGTAAATCTCAGTCAGGCAGATTCAAATGGTTATGGATGATATATGAATAAAGCATAAAGTAAAGATAGAGATACTTATGTAATTCATTAGTGAGAACTTCAGATAAGCGAATGGAGATGCTTTGTCCCTTCCGTCTCTCTGCTTTCCTGCTGTCTTCATCCAATCCTTCTTATTCCTTTCCATGGCAAGCTGTATGTTGGGCATCACCGTTGTCAGTGGCTACAATCCCGTCCTCTCAGTGAAAATGTTCAACGCACCCTGTCACGGCATGGCTAATCATCTGTCGGTTCTCAATCAGGTTGGAATAGAATCCAGTGATTCTTTTGCGTCTGTCACTAACGCCCAGCCTTCAGGAGTTTGAAGCTCGTCACAGTCATTCAATCATTGAATCCTACTCAGAATACCACAGACAAGGTTTAGACCTTCAGGATTCTCTTGAATGCCGCCATCAATTCTAGCTTATACCACGAAGATTCCGATTAAGAAATCCAAGAGATAAACATTCAAGCCCTGTATGCTTGTAGAACGGGAGTGGTTGTCAGGCACGCGTTCATAAGTGAGAATGATGATGAGCATCACATAATCATCACATTCATCAAGTTCTTGAGTGCGAATGAATATCTTGGAATAAGAATAAGTTGAATTAAATAGAAGAACAATAGTAATTGCATTAATACTCGAGGTACAGCAGAGCTCCACACCTTAATCTATGGTGTGTAGAAACTCCACCGTTGAAAATACATAAGAACAAGGTCTAGGCATGGCCGTGAGGCCAGCCCCCAAATGATCTAAGAACTAGACGTCCAAAGATGATCCTAAGATCTAAAGTGATCAAAAGATTCAAAGATCTAAAGATGAAAATACAATAGAAAAAGGTCCTATTTGTAGAGAACTAGTAGCTTAGGGTTTACAAAGATGAGTAAATGACATAAAAATTCACTTCTGGGCCCACTTGGTGTGTGTTTGGGCTGAGCATTGAAGCATTTTCGTGTAGAGACTTCTCTTGGAGTTAAACGCCAGCTTTTGTGCCAGTTTGGGCGTTTAACTCCCATTCTTGTGCCAGTTCCGGCGTTTAACGCCGGGCAGTTTTGAGCTGATTTGGAACGCCAGTTTGGGCCATCAAATCTCGGGCAAAGTATGGACTATTATACATTGCTGGAAAGCCCAGGATGTCTACTTTCTAACGGCGTTAAGTGGGCGCCAATTGAGCTTCTATAGCTGCAGAAAATCCACTTCGAGTGCAGGGAGGTCAGAATCCAACAGCATCTGCAGTCCTTTTCAGTCTCTGAATCAGATTTTTGCTCAGGTCCCTCAATTCCAGCCAGAAAATACCTGAAATCATAGAAAAACACAGAAACTCATAGTAAAGTCCAGAAAAGTGAATTTTAACTAAAAACTAATAAAAATACAATAAAAACTAACTAAAACATACTAAAAACATACTAATAACAATGCCAAAAAGCGTATAAATTATCCGCTCATCATCTACCCAGGATCTCGGCCAGTACAGCAGAGACGTAGAAAGCTCAGACCAGAACGATCCCAAGCTGTGGAAGAGCAGGTGCAAGCTCTACTGAAGGCAGGATTCATAAGAGAAGTCAAGTACCTACTATGGCTAGCTAATGTCGTCTCGGTGAAAAAATCAAATGGAAAGTGGCACATGTGCACCGACTACACTGATCTCAACAAAGCTTGCCCAAAAGATCCTTATCCACTCCCAAGTATCAACGCTCCGGTGGATGCCTCCTCCGGATACATATATCTCTCGTTTATGGACGCCTATTCGGGATACAATCAAATCCCGATGTACCCACCTGATCAAGAGAAAACCTCATTCTTAACCTCGAAAGCAAGCTACTACTACATCGTCATCCCATTCGGACTCAAAAACGCAGGAGCCACTTATCAAAGATTAATGAATAAGGTCTTCACAAACCACATCGAGAAACTCATGGAAGTCTTTGTGGACGACATGTTAATAAAGACACAAAGTGAAGAGTCGTTATTGTCTAACCTCACCCAAGTATTCGACACTATAAGAAGGCATGACATGCGACTTAATCCTGCAAAATGCACCTTCACAGTAGAAGCTGGAAAATTCTTGGGTTTTATGCTCACCAAAGAGGAATAGAAGCAAACCCGGATAAGTGCCGAGCCATACTTGACATGAAATGTCTGACTTGTATCAAAGAAGTCCAACAGCACAACGGGCGACTGGCTGCCTTATCCAGATTTTTAGCCGAAGCAGCCATAAGATCTCTCCCCTTCTATGCCACACTAAGGAAAGTGAAGAAGTTCGAATGGACACCAGAATGCGAGCAAGATTTCCAGGATTTCAAAAGTTTCCTAGGCAACCATCCATTCTTACCGGACCACAGGAAGAAAAAGCGCTCATTTTATACCTTGCAGTAGGAAGTCAGGCAGTAGCCTCAGCACTTGTCAAAGAGGACGAAAGTGGGCAAAAACCCATATACTTCATCAGCAAAGCACTACAAGGGCCTAAGCTGAACTATCAAAAGATAGAAAAATTTGTATACACCCTCATATTAACTTCTCGAAGACTTCGCCCGTACTTCCAGGCTCATACCATCAAAGTTTGGACCAACCGGCCCATAAAAGGCATTCTGCAGAAAACAGATTTGGCGGGAAGAATCCTACAGTGGGCAGTCGAGTTGTCTAAATTCGACCTTCAGTATGAAGCACGGACGGCCATCAAATCGCAGTATCTGGCCGACTTCATTGCAGAATACACCGACACCCCGAAAATCCCTACAAATTAGAATCTCTATGTAGATGACTCATCAAATAAAGCCGGAAGTGGAGTAGGTGTGATAATAGAAAGTAATCAGCGAACCCAAATCAAACTCTCCCTGAAGTTTGAGTTCTCTGCTTCCAACAATCAGGCTGAGTATGAGGCGCTACTAGCTGGTTTAAAACTGGCTAGGAAAGTCAGAGCCCAAGAACTTGTCATCTTTAGCGATTCACAAATCGTCACCTCACAAATAGCAGGGACCTATCAAGCCAAAGATCCTACCATGAAAAAGTACCTGGACAAAACCAGGGAACAACTTGGACAATTTCAGAAATATGAAGTCCGACACATACCTCGGGAACAAAATACTCGAGCCGACACACTCTCAAAACTAGCCAGCACCAAACCAGGGGGTAATAATAGGAGCCTCATCTAGGAAACACTACAAAACCCGTCAATCCTAGAAGAAGAAAAAGTCCTAGCCATGTCGGGTCAGGATCAAGGATGGATAACTCCCATAATTAGCTACCTCAAATCAGAGACTCTTCCTACGGATAGGAGGAGGCAAAGAGGTTAAAGCGGGAGGCACAATATTACACCATCATAAACAACATCTTATACAAAAGAGGGATCTCGACACCTATATTAAAATGTGTGCCGACCTCCAACACAAAAGAGGTCTTGGAAGAGATACACAATGGCACATGTGGCAACCATCTCGGAGCACGAGCTCTCGCCAAGAAAGTACTTCGAGCCAGATTCTATTGGCCGACTCTACCAAAAAAAAAGCAATAGAATTTATAAAGACATGTCCACCATGTTGGAAACATGCCAACTTTTACATCGCCCCACCAGAGGAGCTTATCAGCATAACCTCACCCTGGCCATTTGCAAAATAAGGACTAGACCTTCTCGGTCCTTTCCCTCAAGGATCCAGACAAGTCAAATTCCTCATCGTAGGGGTAGACTATTTCACAAAATGTATTGAGGCGGAACCCCTGGCCAATGTCACTGCTGAAAGAAGTCGAAAATTCCTATATAGAAACATTGTCACAAGGTTTGGGTTTCCATACTCCACTACCACAAACAATGGCACTCAATTTACAGATGCAGGCTTCAAAAATTGGTGGCCGATCTGAACATAAAACACCAATTCACATCCATAGAACACCCCTAGGCCAATGAACAAGCAGAAGCTGCTAACAAAATCATATTAGCCGGGCTAAAACAGAGATTACAGGATACAAAGGGAGCCTAGGCTGAAGAGCTCCCACAAGTCCTATGGGCATATCGGACAACTCCACACTCCACCACAAAGGAATCACCTTTCCGATTAGCTTATGAAATGGAGGCAATGATCCCAGTGGAGCTCGAAGAAGGATCACCCAGAGTGATCCACTACAGTGAAGAGGCCAACTCCCAACTTCAAAGGGAAGAACTCGACCTACTTTCAGAAATTCGAAAAAGAGCTCGGATCAGGGAAGAGACGTTAAAACGTCGAATGGCTTCAAAATACAATCAAAAGGTGGTGCAGCAAGGTTTTGCTGAGAACGACCTCATCCTAATGCGAAATGACATCAGAACAACTCGACCAGGAGAAGGAAAGCTAGCAGCTAACTAGAAAGGACCCTACCGAGTCATAGAAGTACTCGGAAGAGGCTACTACAAGCTATCCGAACTCGAGGGGCGAGAACTCCCGAGGTCATGGCATGCCTGCAACTTAAGAAGGTACTACAGTTAGGAGGTAGTAAAGGATCTTAGGACGAGGTGCACTCTTTTTCCTTAAAAAGGTTTTTTAATGAGGCATCAAACTAAGATCCACGAAATGCCTAACTTAGAGGGGGTAAAACTCCCACATGTATATATTTGCATATTTTCTTTTTCAATAAAGTTTTTTTCATATATTCCACAAATCCTTTATCAAGACGCATTAATCTGAAATGAAAAATTTCATCGCCTGATTAAGAAGCTACAAATCGGCAAAAGTGAAAACTAAATTCACTGCCCGATCATGATAAATACCAACAAAGATGAAAAATGAATTCATTAAAGGTCGACCAAGCGAGGATCAAACCCAATTTCTACAAAATCGGCAAAGATGAAAAGTTTCAAAACAGATTAAATGTAAGAAGTTATCGAAAGTGACCCATAGGAAAGGACCTGACGAAGTCTTAATAAAAATGGGTTGCTAAAAAATAACTTAAAAGACGGACCGACAAGAAGAAGTCGGACCAGTCAAACCTAAGTTATAAAAAGTAAATCCCTGGAAAGAGGCCTGGCCAGCCCTAAAAAAGAGGATTACTATAAAAAAATTAAGAGGGACCGACATGATGAAGTCGGCCCAAACCAGAAAAGTTATAAAAAGTAATCCCTAAAAAGAGACCTGACAAAGGTCCAAGAAAGAGGATTACTAGAAATAACTTAGAATGGACCGACGTAAAGAAGTCGGCCCCAAATCCAAAAGGTAATCCCTGAAAGAGACCTGAAAAAGGTCCGAAAAAAGGATTCCCAAAAGATAACCGACATGATAAAATTGGCCGACACAAGTTGGACCCAAAAGTCCACGACCTCAAGAAAAACAAGCAAAAAATACGAAAGCAATCAAAGGAGGTCGGACGACAAAGCTCCAAAACTCCCAGGAACCTAAAAGGTGTCAGACAGGTGCAGATAAGCATATCATTCAAAAAAAGGTTATAATAATAACAAGACTCAAGAGGCCACCTGAAGTCAACCTCAAAAAGCCTGAAAAACTACCTTCATTTTTCCAAAAATAAAGTTGCTAACAGAGAAGTAACTAAAAAGTATCCAACAGTTACCACAAACTACAAAATATAAAGTCCAAAGCCCACAAGCCAGGCTATACACAAAAACACTAAAGAAATAATCATTGAGGATCCAAAGATTTCTCAGCTGCATCATCACGGGGTGAAGGAGGGCGAGTCTGAAGAGGCACCGCATCCACCGTCCCATCATCCCGGTTCAAGATCTGACAATCAGGATCCGACTCGGGACGAGTAACTACAGGGGTTGAAGAAGTCGGCATAACAGAGACCTTGGAGGAAGGCACAGGAGGAGGATAGACATCATCATCATCACCAGGGTCATCAGGGACAATTTTACCATCCTTCACAATGTTGTCCAAGCTGAAGAGAGAGAGAGGTCAAGATCGGGCGCAAGAACTCGAACTTGATCCTTCAAATTCTCGTAAGCAGCATTGACACTGCCCACAAGATGACCCTGGAGCTCGACATAATTAGCTCGGGCAGACTCCAAATCCTCCCTAAGGCGAATCATCTCCCTATAGGTCGTGACATAACTGTCCTTATGCTTCAACGCCGTATCTTCAGCCAACTTTGCAGAAGCCGCCAAGGCAATAGCACTAGTTTTTTCACCCTCCAGCTCTTTCTCCATCTTAGTCACCTTTACCTCAAGCTCCTCCTTTAAACCCTTCATCCGGTTGAATTCCAACTTGGCCTCTTCCATAAAGGCCTTTGTAGCATAAATAGGAAGATCCTGGGCAGTCCGATATAAAGCCGCCCCCATATGTGCAATCTTGATGCTGCTCCGAGTAATAAAATTCAGATGGCAAAGAAGAAAAACATCGTCAGTAGGGATGGTACCATAAGGATCAATTTACTGGTCCACAAACCCGACAGCATCAAAATCAAGGGCATCAAGGTTAAAGGGCTCAGCTGTTTTCTGTTTTTTTGGAGGAGAAGTGTCGGTAGGAGAAGAGGTAGCAGCAGAAGGCTGTGGAGGATCGACCAAATGAACCCAAGGGGTAGGAATCATCCTCCTCGGTCCGGGAGAGCTCGGTATCGATGGCTTGGGCAAAGCATGAGAAGATCCTTCCCCAGCCACCTTGGCCTAGAGGTTTTGGGCTGTCGTAGCCTTCCTTGCCTTTTTAAAGGCCTTCATAGAGTCATTATTCTTGGCCATCTCTGAAAAAACAAAATCAACCATAGAAGCAGATCACAAAACTGGAAAAAGAAGGAAGCAAAGTAAAAACAAGAGCAAAATATATTGATCAATACCCAGCACAGTTCGGACGAGGGATGGATCCCCCAAAAACTTCTTAGTATCAAGATGGGAAGGTCCCCCCCAAATATCCTCCAAGACATTTACAAAAGATTGCTCGACCTTGTCAAGCATCTCCCACGTATACCGAGACACTACCACATTCTTTTGCCAACACAAGGGGAAGGCAGGCTCATTATTTGCTTCTAAGAAAAAAGGTCAAGCTCTCTCAACATCTCGGACCTTAAAAAGGTAATTCTTAAAGTCCCTAAAGGACTCATCATACATAGCAAAAACTTTATATCCCTGGGCAGACCTAAAAGAAACCCAAGAAGCTTTCTTTTTGGTAGTCTCAGGCTTGGTCAAAACAAAGAGATACAGAAAGAGAGTCTGAGAAGGAGTGATGCCCAGCTCTTGGCAAAGCAACTGAAAAATCTTGATAAAACCCCAGGAGTTCGGATGGAGTTGGGATGGAGCTACATTACACGACCACAACAAGTCGGTCTCAAAAGAAGTGAAAGGAAAAGTAATATTCAATTGGCTGAAAAAATAGTCATAAGCATAAAAGAAAGGGCGTTCCTCTCGGGTCAGAGCAGGAAAGCAAACTCTCTCCTCAGAATCAGGCGCTACCAATTCATAATTCTTCTCCTGCTCCCGATCACTACAAATCCTGTGATATTTTCTCAACTCCACACAATACTCAGAATTTACCATAGAAACACACATCAACACGAGGGAGTCCAGCCAGTTCGACATGCCCTCGGGGACTCTGGAAGAGGTCTCGACAATATTTTTGCGAGACGACATGGGTAAACTAAAATCCTACAGTAAGAAAAAGGAAAAGGGGTTACTAATCAAACAACTCGGGCATAAATGGATACAACTTGAACTAAAGCATATAGGTGTCAAGAAGCCAGACAAAGCAACAAAAGGAGACCCCAGGATCCACACTAAATATCCAGGGGCATCCTTTGGAGGCAAGTATGGAACAAGGACTCAGGAAAATCTACAAGTCTACATCTCTACACTTCCTAAAAAAAAGATAATGATTCTATTTCAATGAAAGCGACACTCTGAAAAGCCGCGAGCCACAAACCAAATAAAGTCATCAAAATAGTCACCTCTCCAACTACAATTTCAGTCTATCAGCAAAAGGAACTACCAAACAGCAAGAGCATGCCAAGTGAAAAATTGTCAAAGACACAATCTTTCTTCAGAATCAAATAAGCCATTATCAAAAAGCCCCAAAATAAAAAAAATACAGAAACAGGCAACAACACGCAAAGCCCTAAAAGCTTCAACCATCAGGGAAACATCAAGAAAGAGAACCAGAAATCACAGTGACAAATTAAGTATAGAAAAGGTTTAAGCTTTCCAACATACACTCGAGTAAAATCCCAACTTTACCAAGAAATAGAACGATGTGAGCATAAGGGAAAAATGACGAAGGAAGTAAAGAAATCGAGAGAAGAACCAACCTTAAAAATGAAGAAAAATGCCGAAGAAATTGGAGACAGAGAAGCAAAAAACTGGAATCGCCTTCGAGCAAAGAAAGCACCCACAACCACCAATGGCGTTGCAAGAGGAAGCGTAAACAAAACTCTCAAAAGAACAAACGTAGCGGAAGTTACAGCGAAGAAACGAGAGAAGAGAAACTGTTTTTTGTGAAAAAGTTCAAAATGAACGTGGGAGGCAAAGAAACGGAGCACTAAAGGAATTAATGAGGTTAATTAAACCCTCGTGCATTCCCAAAGCAAGGAGACGTGCGTTTTCAAAAGAATGAAAATTCAAAGAAAAACGTTCTGCATTCGAATGAGAACTCTACAAAGAAGAAGTTGACAAAATGCTCGAGTTTGACTTCACCATAAAAGGATCGAAGTCCTAAAACTAAAGACTCGACCTCAAAAAGGAAGACCGAGCTCGAGCAGGGGCACTGTTCATACCCTGGGTCGAGCCGTCCGACCCGGGATGTTCTACTGACAAATTGACCGACCCCTTCAGGTCAGAACAATCCGACCTCTTCTCAAAGAGCTCGGCCAAATCACCAGGATGAGCCCAAAAAAGGCCCAACAGAGGAACACGACCTAAGTCCTAAGGCAGTCCAAGCCTATAGAGATAAGGGCGGTTCCCTTGAAGATAAGATGACCCCACTCAAAGATAAGATAAGATAAGATAACTATCTTATCTCCAGAAAGGTCACTCCACACTACTATAAATACACTGAAGCACCCAGGTACAACTCATACTCTGATTCTACATAAAACCTGCTTAATACCCTTGCTAACTTAAGCATCGGAGTCCCTTGCAGGTACCACCACCCTCCGGTGACAAAGGATCAGTAGCATTGCCAGTCCAACAAGTCGGACATGACAGCTCCGGCCACCACACACCAGCCGAACTCATCATCTCCGATCAGTATAGAAGATCTCGTCCGAGATCGACCTACAATTTCAGGTAACCCTCGGAACAGCAAGGATTGAAAATCAAGGTCTTTTATCCTAGTCATTAATTATAACACAACAATTACTAAGAGTTAATCTTATTACGTTATCCTCATATTGAGAGAAAGTCAAATAGGCCTAGTTAATCCCAATCCATAAGTAGCATCAATGGAAACAAGATAAACTAACAACTCTAGATCACCAACATAAGTTGGGTATTAATGACTCAAGTTTACCAAGTTTCTCTTTCCAAGCTAAGAATGCTCAAAATCTATTCTAAAACTAATTCAAGCATTTTATGAAACACCTAGAGTGCATAAACATAGAGTATCAAAAATTGCAAGAATTAGTAAAATTTATAGCTACCAAATGCAATAAATTAATTACAACAACTCAATTAAGCATCAAGAAAACATAAAACATCAAATTGTATTAAAGGAAATTGAATAGAATAGAATAAAGGCATAAAAAGAATACATCAAGGCATCGAATAGAATAAGATGGATTAAATTCGTCAAAAGGGCATAAAAAGCATGTTTTTCACAATCAAGCACAATTAGGAGAAATTCACAAAAGCATGCATTTTCCATGAATAAATGTGAGATAAGTTGATAAAATCCACTTGATGACATGTTACCATGTCATGTTTTTCTATGCTTTTTCATACAAGAAATTTATGATTAGTGCTTAAATATTGCATTCTTTGGTGCTTAAATGGTACATTTCTTTGATCTTTTGATTTGATAAACTTTGTAGGAAATAAGAAGAAAAAGAAGCAAAAAGAGCACAAAATAAGCTAAAAGAAGAAAAGAGGAATTTTGGGCACACTTTGAAGTTGGAACACACTTTGGAGGCTTAGGCCACGCTTCTAAAAGCGTGACCCATGACCAAATCAAGGAAGAGAAGCGTGGCCCAAAGGAAGAAAAGCGTGGCTCAAAACAAAGAGCAAGAGAGGACAAAAAGCTTGAGCTAAAGTTTGCCTCAAACTTTAGCTCAAACTTTTGGAGGAGCTTGACTACACCCTGGAGGAAGCAAAAGCTTGCGCCAACGTTTGCCTCAAGCTTTTTGGCAAACGTTGGCATCACAAAACAAACACCCTGGAGGAAAAAGCTTGCGCCAACGTTTGCCTCAAACTTTTTGGCAAACGTTGGCATCACAAAACAAACACCCTGGAGGAAAAAGCTTGCGCCAACGTTTGCCTCAAAATTTTTGGCAAACGTTGGCGCCACACACCACAACAGCCTAAAGGGGTATACTTCCAACAAGAATAACTTGAGCTACAGAGCTCCAAATGAGGTGATTCAAAAAACAATGGAAAGTAGGAATCGAGATCTTTCTAAGCATATATGGCACTGCATGGTGGACACTAAAATTGAGGGAGAAAACTACCCCGCAATGTGCATAAACGAACATGGTGGCAACCTGCAGTGAGGCCAACTGACCTCTGCACCTTCGACGGAGTATAACTCGAGCTGTAGAGCTCCAAATGATACGCTTCCAACGGCATTGGAAAGTAGACATTCAGGGCTTTCCAACAATATATAATAGTATGGGGTGGACAATACGTTTGAGCCTCCAGAACTGGCGTTTTCGACCACGTTTGAGGCAAACTTTACCTCAAACGCTGCACACCAAAGCCAGCGACCCTGTCCTCTTCAAATGAGCATAACTTGAGTTGAAGATGTCCAATTGAGGTAATTCCAATTGGGTTAGAAATCTGACATTCAAAGCTTTCCAACCATATATAATAGTCTATAGTGGGCATGAAATTTGCAACGTTGACAAGCAGACAAAGTAGTACCCCAACATGCATGCAAGAAGGCCCAACGTTTGGCTAAAAGTTTGACCTCAAACTTTAGCCCAAAGGTTGGTAGCAGCAAATGAGGGCAGCTGGTATAAAAAGTTTGAGTAAAAATTTGCCTCAAACTTTTACTCAAGCTTTTATGATTCATGGCCCGGTTCACAATGGGTTTTTCTCCAACTCCAAGAGCAATCAACAGAGGCTTTTGTCAACCCAATTCCATCAAGAGCAATGGCCCAATTGACACCACTCAAAGGCACAAGAGATAGTTAGAATAGAAATTTCATTTTAGTTGTAATTTGTTTTGAATTTCATTTTCATTTTGTAAAAATGCCTATAAATAGGCATCTGTTTCATTTTATTAAAGGGGGGAGGCGAGCTCCACTAGGGAGCATTAGGATTAGAAAACTCTCTCTTTAATTTCATTTCTGTTTTGAATCTTGGGTTGAGCATTGAAGGAATTCTGTTTCAATCTCACCTTGAGAATTCTCTCTGTTTTCTTCTTCTGCAATTTTAATTTCTCCTTTACTACAAGTTCCTTTGCTGCAAGTTTACAATTTAATTTACATTGAGCTTGATTTTGATCTTTGGTTCTCATTGCTTTCTGTTCTCACTGAATTCAATTTACTTTCAAGCAATTTAATTCTTCTGCAAGTGCTCTGCATTTTACATTTCTGTTCATGATCTGATTTACTTTTCCTGCAAGTTTCTCTAAGCTTTGATCTATTGCTCTCTTTAATTTCCAGCACCCACTTCCCTTTACATTTAATGCATTTTATATTTCTTGTCATTTAAGATTCTTGCAATTTACATTTCTTGCCCTTTAAGTTACTTGCCAATTTACATTCTCAAACTTTAAATTCATTGTCATTTACTTTCTGTTGGCTACAATTTCACACAATTCTCTAAATGTTAGCTTGACTAAACTAATCACCCACTAAAATTGCTTGATCCATCAATCCCTGTGGGATCGACCTCACTCCCATGAGTTTTACTACTTGATGCGACCCGGTGCACTTGCCGGTGAGTTTTGTGTCGGATCGTTTTCCGCACATCAAGTTTTTGGCGCCGTTGCCGGGGATTGATTTAGATCAACAATGATTAAGTGGGTGAGAAGTCTAGATCAAGCATTTTCTTTGTTTTTGTTCTCTGCTCTAAGTTGAAACCAAGGTGTTTGAGTTATTGCCTCACTAAGAAATTCATCTCTGAGATATGAATCTCAATTCTCCTTGGTGTTGTGTTTTACAAAATTCAAATGGAGTTCAACTCATCTTATAATCAAACAAATTTTATGGGATATTACCCATCATCACCAATCTCTAATGGTGGCTGGGAATATCACCAAGAGAATACACATTCTGAGCACTCCAATTCATGGAGATTTGCTTCAAAGACACAAGATGAGCAAGAAAATCATATGGGATACCAACCACCACCACAAAATGATTCATATCATTATCCTCATGGTGGATGGAAGCATCACCAAAGAATGGAAAAGCATCCACCCTCACGTCCCAGTTTCTCATTTGAAAGTTCTTCATCACCTGATTATGCCTCAACACAAAATTTCCTCCAAAATCCATACAAGTCATCCCATCAATCACACAACTCATTCTATACCCCTCAACACAACTTTACCACAACACATCCATGTCACCAAAATTTCTCTCAACCTTCATCTCTTGAACCAACAGATGAGGAATACCTTCAAGCCATTGAAATACAGAGAAAACTAGTGGAAAGATACACAAAATCCCCATCCTGGAAAGAAATCGTCTTTAAGAAGATGAATAGGCCCGTAGAGCAAACAAAGGGGAACTTAGAACCATCAAACAGTGAGGATGAAGACAAATTTGTGGGTGAGGAAGTGGAAAAGCAAGATGAGGAAGCCTCTGTGTCAAGTGAAGAGGAAACATTTGAACCTGACCTTGCATGTTCACAGAAGCCACTTGAGATGACAAGGGAACATGAAAACTCACAACTCTCTCACACCTCCTTGAAACAAAATGGCTCAACAATTGAATCCATGATTGAAAGATATGAAGAGGAGATGAAGAAATGTTGGGAAGATCAACAAACCTCCTCCATGAAAGAGCTATTAAAACAAATGTTGAGTGTAAAAGAGGAAGTGGAAGAACAAGAAAGTGAGGAGGACAATCACGGACGTTCACACTCAAGTGAAGTAGAGAAGTGCACAGAGAAAAAGCTCAGGGAACCACCAACACAAGAGGCTCTTAATGAAAAAAAGACTCTAACAATCACACAACCACCAAGTCTTGAATTCAAAGAAGTGAAGGCAACTAGCAAGAACACCAATTCTGTCCCTAATCCAGCAAGCAAGATCAATCAAGCCATTTGCAAAAGGAAGCTTGCTGAGGAAAGGCCAAGACAAGGGACAATAGCTGAATCTTCTCCTCTCTTGGAGTCATTCCTCTTAACAAACTGGAAGAAGAGGAAGAAAGTGAAGAATAGGTAAACAGTAGGTAACGTTCCTTCTCCTTGCCCTGTTTAAGTTTCAATAAACTGGCATATGATCACATTCTAAGTTTGGTGTTGCCCTGCAACAAATTGTTTTCAATTCCTTTGGATGATTGCATCAATTCTACATGAAAGTGTCACACTAAGATTCTAAGTTTGATGTGCCACTTATTTTTTCTATGCAACTCATCCAGCAACATCACTTGTCTGCATAATCATATTGCCTTTGCATTATTATTTTTCTTTTGTTTTGACATTTCGTTTGCATTCTCTTTGTTTTAGTCACTTCTTTATTTTTTTTTATGTTTCCTTTTATTAACTGTTCTTGTTAATACATCACCAAGAGATCCTTATTCATGGCAAATCTTGGCTTGGTGATTGTATTCAACAAATAACAGTTTCTCTTGTTTAGTTTTAATTCAAATAAATTGACATATGGTTGCATTCTAAGTTTGGTGTTGCTATGCAACAAAATTTGGTTCCAATTCTTACAAGATACTTGCATTAATTCCAAGTGAAAGTGCCACACTAAGTTTGGTGTGCCACTTATCTTTTATGCAATGTATTGTGCACACCTTCTTATCTATGCAATCAAAATGTCTCTGTCTCTTGTGCCTTGATTATTATCTTTAATTTTGCTTGCTTAGAACACATGTACTACTAACTTTTCATTGTGTAAGACATTCATGATCCATCTTAGCCCCATAGCCATTGTTCTAATTGTTGCTTGAGGATGAGCAAGCATTTTGAGTTGGCAAGGGAAAGAGGAAGAATGGGAGGAAAATGACAACAATAGAGAAGATGAACTACAAGGTTGTAAAGTTCCTTTTCCTCTCATTTGTTTCAAGCACTATAAACTGCATGATTGTCTTTACCTTCTCTGTATGCATGTGTGTGTGAAAAGGCATAGTTTGATTTCTAAATTGCAACATGGTGTTGTGGCATTATGATTACCAACTTGAGTTTTGTGAATTCAAAAGCAATAAAATATCATGATCATAAACAAACAAGGATTTAAAGAAGAATTTAGCATGTGCATAAAAGTACTGGAAAGCTAGTATGTTTGACTGTTACTTGATTACATTGGATTTTATTTAATTGAAGTTTTCATCTAGGACATTTTGTGAAATCTTTTGAAAATCATGAAAACCTTGAAGAAGCAAATGCAAAAATAAAGCAAGAAAAGAAAAAGGGAAAGAATGAGAAAGCTGAAGGCTCTGAGTACCAATGGCAATTTATTTGCTAAGTACTTGTGGTGTTTATGTATCAAGCCAAATGCTTGAAAACAAAACACTTAGAAGTCAAGGTTAGGCTCAAAGTGCAAAAGCACTCCCTCAAAGCTCAAGGCTCTGAGCATCAATGATTAGAGAGTTAAGAAAAGAAAAGAAAAAAATGAGCTTAATGAAGTCCTCTAATCAAATGCTTGTGGTGCTTATGTATCAAGTGGTAATACTTGAAAACAAAGCATTTAGAAGTCGTAGCTTTGTTATCAACTCATGGGGCAAAGCTCCCAAAAGGAGAAGCTAATAAGAAAATTAAAAGTTTGCTTCAAGGAAGAAATATAAGAAAAAGATTTCATAAATTGAGCTAGATGGAAGCATCAATCATTTACATCTCTTTTGCGATTGTAGCATGCTTAGAAAACTAGCTTACCATGAAAATTGAGTTGCTACTCTTCTTACCTTGGATTGTCAATCTTTAAATGCATGATTCTTTTCTTGCTTGGGGACAAGCAAGGTTTAAGTTTGGTGTTGTGATGACATGTTACCATGTCATATTTTTCTATGCTTTTTCATACAAGAAATTTATGATTAGTGCTTAAATATTGCATTCTTTGGTGCTTAAATGGTACATTTCTTTGATCTTTTGATTTGATAAACTTTGTAGGAAATAAGAAGAAAAAGAAGCAAAAAGAGCACAAAATAAGCTAAAAGAAGAAAAGAGGAATTTTGGGCACACTTTGAAGTTGGAACACACTTTGGAGGCTTAGGCCACGCTTCTAAAAGCGTGACCCATGACCAAATCAAGGAAGAGAAGCGTGGCCCAAAGGAAGAAAAGCGTGGCTCAAAACAAAGAGCAAGAGAGGACAAAAAGCTTGAGCTAAAGTTTGCCTCAAACTTTAGCTCAAACTTTTGGAGGAGCTTGACTACACCCTGGAGGGAGCAAAAGCTTGCGCCAACGTTTGCCTCAAGCTTTTTGGCAAACGTTGGCATCACAAAACAAACACCCTGGAGGAAAAAGCTTGCGCCAACGTTTGCCTCAAACTTTTTGGCAAACGTTGGCGCCACACACCAC
Organism: Arachis stenosperma; assembly: GCF_014773155.1. Lineage (NCBI taxonomy): Eukaryota > Viridiplantae > Streptophyta > Magnoliopsida > Fabales > Fabaceae > Arachis > Arachis stenosperma. The sequence goes on along the minus strand of NC_080378.1, from coordinate 40,748,090 downwards.
AACAGCCTAAAGGGGTATACTTCCAACAAGAATAACTTAAGCTACAGAGCTCCAAATGAGGTGATTCAAAAAGCAATGGAAAGTAGGAATCGAGAGCTTTCTAAGCATATATGGCACTGCATGGTGGACACTAAAATTGAGGGAGAAAACTGCCCCGCAATGTGCATAAACGAACATGGTGGCAACCTGCAGAGAGGCCAACTGACCTCTGCACCTTCGACGGAGTATACCTCGAGTTGTAGAGCTCCAAATGATACGCTTCCAACGGAATTGGAAAGTAGACATTCAGGGCTTTCCAACAATATATAATAGTATGGGGTGGACAAAACGTTTGAGCCTCCAGAACTGGCGTTTTCGACCACGTTTGAGGCAAACTTTACCTCAAACGCTGCACACCAAAGCCAGCGACCCTGTCCTCTTCAAATTAGCATAACTTGAGTTGAAGATGTCCAATTGAGGTGTTTCTAATTGGGTTAGAAAGCTGACATTCAAAGATTTCCAACCATATATAATAGTCTATAGTGGGCATGAAATTTGCAACGTTGACAAGCAGACAAAGTAGTACCCCAACATGCATGCAAGAAGGCCCAACGTTTGGCTAAAAGTTTGACCTCAAACTTTAGCCCAAACGTTGGTAGCAGCAAATGAGGGCAGCTGGTATAAAAAGTTTGAGTAAAAGTTTGCCTCAAACTTTTACTCAAGCTTTTATGATTCATGGCCCGGTTCACAATGGGTTTTTCTCCAACTCCAAGAGCAATCAACAGAGGCTTTTGTCAACCCAATTCCATCAAGAGCAAGGGCCCAATTGACACCACTCAAAGGCACAAGAGATAGTTAGAATAGAAATTTCATTTTAGTTGTAATTTGTTTTGAATTTCATTTTCATTTTGTAAAATTGCCTATAAATAGGCATCTGTTTCATTTTATTAAAGGGGGGAGGCGAGCTCCACTAGGGAGCATTAGGATTAGAAAACTCTCTCTTTAATTTCATTTCTGTTTTGAATCTTGGGTTGAGCATTGAAGGAATTCTGTTTCAATCTCACCTTGAGAATTCTCTCTGTTTTCTTCTTCTGCAATTTTAATTTCTCCTTTACTACAAGTTCCTTTGCTGCAAGTTTACAATTTAATTTACATTGAGCTTGATTTTGATCTTTGGTTCTCATTGCTTTCTGTTCTCACTGAATTCAATTTACTTTCAAGCAATTTAATTCTTCTGCAAGTGCTCTGCATTTTACATTTCTGTTCATGATCTGATTTACTTTTCCTGCAAGTTTCTCTAAGCATTGATCTATTGCTCTCTTTAATTTCCAGCACCCACTCCCCTTTACATTTAATGCATTTTATATTTCTTGTCATTTAAGATTCTTGCAATTTACATTTCTTGCCCTTTAAGTTACTTGCCAATTTACATTCTCAAACTTTAAATTCATTGTCATTTACTTTCTGTTGGCTACAATTTCACACAATTCTCAAAATGTTAGCTTGACTAAACTAATCACCCACTAAAATTGCTTGATCCATCAATCCCTGTGGGATCGACCTCACTCCCGTGAGTTTTACTACTTGATGCGACCCGGTGCACTTGCCGGTGAGTTTTGTGTCGGATCGTTTTCCGCACATCACCACTCATTTCAATACAAGATAAACCATAAAATTGTGGTTTATCAACCACCCCACACTTAAACAAAGCATGTCCTCATGCTAAACATCAAGAAAGATACGAGAAAGGGGTATCAACATTTATTTAATGCAAGAAAACTATCTATATGCAATCTATCTAAATGCATGCAACTATTCTAACTAATACTATTTACTTATGTATATGTATTTACCTAGTAAAAAATAAATCAATTTCCAAGAAAGCATCTATACACAATCAAGGGCTAACATAATTAAAAACCAAGTCAAATTCACAATTGAATTGAGTCATGTAAAAGAATATGTAAACTTGCAATATAAGAAATAATAAAAGGTGAAAACATGGAATTGAGCAATCGAACCCCTCACCGAATGTGTATACTCTCTAATCGCTCAAGTGTTTAAGGTTGATCCATTCAATTCTCTTCTAATCATGCTTTCTAAGACTTGTTTTTCCTATAACAATCAACAATCATTCAATGCATAAATACAATTATCATGAGGACTTTTTATAAGGTTGTAACTGGGGTAGGGTCAAGGTAAGAATATATATGGCTAAGTGAGCAAGAATTTGAATATTTAATCAACTTAAGCTCTCACCTAACATATAACAACCTATGCAATTCTAATACAACACCTAGCTACCGATAATCTCACTTTTTCACACATTCATATATTCTTTTCAACTCACATCCACATGCATTGATATTATTACTCTATTTTGGGACATTTTGTCCCCCTTTTATTCTTTTCCTTTTCTTTCTTTTTATATTTTTGCAACAATAACATAATATATATAAAATATGAATGCATATGATTTATATAATTCATACATGAGTATGTATCCAAATTTCTAAGATTTTTAATGAAATTGCAATACATACTTTTATCCACCAGTGTTTTCCAATTTTTTCCACACTTAGATGATACATATACTCACTATCCTAAGCTAATCAAAGATTCAAATTAGGAATATTTATTATTTTCTGCTTAAGGTTAGTGATGTGCAAATGTAAAGAACAAAAGGAAATTAAAAGGCTTAAAGTGGGCTAACAAGGGTAAATGAAAATGTATGGCTATTTGGGAAAGTAAGCTATAATGAAATGAAGGCCTCAATCATATAAATACATATATACATCAAACAATGGACATAAAGAATCAAACAAATCAAAGATTGCAATAAAAAAAAAAAGAGAATGACACATAAGAATGAAATAGTGGTTATATGATACAACCACACAATTAGGCTCAAAACTCACAAGGTTGTGTGTTCTTAGCTCAAAAACTATGTTCCACAATTATTGTTCAAGCAAGTTCAATGAAAAGTTTTTACTCAAATCAATTGGGGGTTCCCTATAGATAAATTCCTTGGAAAATTTCATTATTTGACTAAACTTATTATATATATGCAAACCAAGAAACTGCAACTAAAAATTCTAAAAGATATGGTAATAATAGAAAAAATTAAAATGTGAAAGTGTTGGGATTAGAATTTTTTCACCCAAGATTGGCCGATTGGTCGTACGACCTCTCCACACTTAAAAGTTTTCACCGTCCTCGATACACTCAAAGATGAGCAAGGGGGTCTAGAGACTTCACGAATCGCCACCTTCAGCAGGTGGATCATCTGGCTGTTACATATTCTTTTTTCTGCTTCCCTTGTTACTAATGATGACTCATCCTGAAAAATATAAAACAAAATATCGTAAGATGAGTAAACTCAAAAGCAAGGAAGCATAGATTGTTGGAATGAAGTAATAATCACTAAAATGAAGTGAGTTAATAAGTGTGTGACATGGATGAGAACGAGTGTGTGAATTCTAAGTTTGTGCACGGTTTAGAACTCATATACTAGCATTGAAAGTTGTGTCACAATTATACAAAAGAAGTATACACTTTACTCATTCTTGTGTGCTTGAGATACTTTAAAGAAAACTTGTAGGTTAAGATAACAAACAAGTAATAAAGGAGTATAAAAGCACTCAAGCAAGATTCAAGCAATTGTGAAATGGATAATGAATGGAAATTGGTTGATGTGCAAGAGACTTTAATGAACCAAAGAAAATATGGAACTCACACATCAATCAGTGACACACTTTGAATTTTGTTTGCATCACCTAATTGACATAGAGTGGGGAACATGGCTGCTATGCAATTTAGAAAAAGGGATATAAGGTGAAATCAATCACATAGCAAGCATGGTCCATATAGCTTGAGAATTTCAAAAGAAGAAATGTCACTAGGTGAGCTTACAATCCAATTTCACAAACAAAGCATTATGCTAAAGTGAATAGTTTCAAGTATGTGTAGAGCACAAAGTTAAACAATTAAGGGGTCAACATGTCATTAAGACATAAGCATAACCTGGTAATCAAAGTAATAATCAATATGGACGAAATGATCAAGTAACACAATGCATTAAGATAAATGCACATCATCAACCATCAAGAAATTGCCTAGTCATGGTCAAAGAATTTAATTCGCATGGTGGCTAAAATAAGTAATTCAAAAAAATTAGAATGTTCTGAAGGCAATTCACATGTACTTCGTATGCACTATTATTAAGCATGAAAAGTTCAATATCAAGCAACAAATTATAAATTCAATCTCAATCCAACAGTGAGTATCAATAACAACAATGCTAAAATAGCATCATGCCAGTAATCAGCAGTAATAAATAGCAAATCAGATTAATAATCCATCACTTTTTACCAAAATATAACATATTCTAACCAACTAATCTACTAAAATAGGAAATTAAACTAATTAATCAACTAACTATATAACTAAAGGAGATGATGGTGGATGGTAAAGGAGGTTAAAGGGAAGCTATGAGAAAGAGATGAAAAAGGGAAGAGAGAAGAAGAAAAGAAGTGGAAAGAAGAGAAGAAAAGAAAAATATGTGAGACAGGGGAGTCATGCGTACGCGGAATCAGGTATGCGTACACATGACAGGATTTTCTCTTTTTTTTAGGGATCGTGTAGCCCGCAACGCGGCCAATTGCCTCTGTCTGCTTGGTTCGTGTACCCAGAAAGGGTGCCGCGCACGCGAACAGGTTTGTGTACGCGAGATTGAAGCACGCGACGCAGCCAAATCTCTCTGTCTGGAAGTTTTGCATACGCAGACAGTAGCTGCGCACGTGACTCGGCAAAATAAAGGGATTACGTATGCGAGAATCCAGTCGTGTACGCGAGAATGCTTTTTTTAAAGACTTAAACATAAACAAGACTTTCCAACCAACTATTTACATTTACAAAACAAAGCAAACTCTAAAATTAACAAAATCCTTAACTTCTAAAAACTGTTTCCACCCTTTAAACATGCAATTCAAAACAATATGCCAATTCAAAGCAAAATTATTAACTACTCAAATATGCAACTTAAAACACAAATCTAACCAAGCAAACTAACATCTAAGAGCAATATGTACAAGAACGATATAGAAAATTGAAGTACCTAACAATGAAAACTCAATTTATTCATCAACTATCTACAAAGGAGAAAGTGAAAAGAGTTTACCATGGTGGGGTATCTCCTACCTAGCACTTTTAGTTATAGTCCATAAATTGGACATTTTTGAGAGCTCTAATCAAGGAGGCTTGTGCTTGAACTCATCCTTGAACTTCTAGGCACCAGTGCTTGGACTTCCATTGATTGTTAGAATTTCCAACTAAATGCACCAAATTTTGATGAAGTTTCACACAAATCAAGAGCTCCCAAAATTGATCCTTATCATGTAATCCGAGTTCCCAAACCTTGATTTCACACCCATCCTCAAGTTGATCATCATGATTCCATCCGGGTGATAAGGTTGCAGAATTCTTGTTCACACAACGAATCATCCTCCTAGACCTATTCAATTTAGCAATCCTGTATCATATGCCTTATTCATGTCCGACTTGATAGCTAGGATTTCTGATCCCCTCCTTCCTTTCCTTCTAAGGCTATGTAGTGCTTCTTAAACTATCACTATATTATTCTGAATTAACCTCTCTCCTACAAAGACACTCTGAATCAGGGACACCACTTTGTCTATAATCTTTCTCAACCTCATTACAAGAATCTTTGAAATAATCTTATAGATGAAGTTACAAAAGCTGATAGGTCTAAGGTGGTTCAGGCTTCTTGGTTGTTTTATCTTAGGAATAAGGACTACCGTTGTTTCACTAATTTCATCAGGTAAAGATTTATTTGTAAAGAACTTTCTAACCACATCACATACCTCATTTTTTATGTCATTCCAGTGCCTTTAATAAAACAAACTGTTGAGCCTGTCCGGACCTGGTGCCTTTAAACCTCCCATACTAAAAACTGCTTCCTTAACTTCCTCTTTTGTTACTTGCTTTGTTAAACTCTCATTCATCTTTTTGAATCAATCACATTAATTGTTAGTAAAGTTTTTGAAAATCATGAAATAAAGATAAGAAAAGATTTTGGAAAATATTTTCAAATTTTTGAAAATCATAAAAGAAAAATGAAAAAGATTTGATTTTTTTTTGAAAAAGTTTTGAAAAGATAAGATTTTTAAAATTGAAAATTTGACTTGACTTATAAGAAATAGCTAAGTTTTAAAAAATTTTGACTAAGTCAACTCAAATTTTCGAAATTTATGAGAAAATTAAGGAAAAGATATTTTTTTATTTTTTTGAATTTTTAATGATGAGAGAGAAAAAACACAAAAAATGACTCACAACATGAAAATTATGAATCAAACATATAATGCATGCAAGAACACTATGAATGTCAAGATGAACACCAAGAACACTATGAAGATCATGATGAACATCAAGAACTTATTTTTGAAAAATTTTCAAGAAAAGAAAAACATGCAAGACACCAAACTTAGAAATTTTTAATATTTAGACTCTAAGAATTCAAGAATGCATATGAAAAACAAGAAAAGACACAAAACAAGAAAATATGAGGATTAAACAAGAAGACTTATCAAGAACAACTTGAAGATCATGAAGAACACCATGCATGAAATTTTTGAAAAATGCATAAAAAAAATTTTTTTAAACATGCAATTGACACCAAACTTAAAATTTGACTCAAGACTCAAACAAGAAACACAAAATATTTTTTATTTTTATGATTTTATTAACTTTTTTGTATTTTTATTTTTTTTCTTTCAAAAATTAATTTTTGGAAAAACGAAAAAGAGAAAAAATTTTTTGAAAGATTTTTGAAAACTTTTTGAAAAGAAAATTACCTAATCTGAGCAACAAGATGAACCGTCAGTTGTCCAAACTCAAACAATCCCCAGCAACGGCGCCAAAAACTTGTTACACGAAATTGTGATCATCAACATTGGCGCCAAAGACTTGGTAGCGCTCTCAAACGTGAATCACACTTTGTCACAACTTCGCACAACTAACCAGCAAGTGCACTGGGTCGTCCAAGTAATACCTTACGTGAGTAAGGGTCGATCCCACGGAGATTGTTGGTATGAAGCAAGCTATGGTCATCTTGTAAATCTCAGTTAGGCGGATTTAAGTGGTTTTAATGGTTTTTGAAATTAATAATAAATAAAGCATAAAATAAAGATAGAGATACTTATGTAAATCATTGGTGGGAATTTCATATAAGTGTATGGAGTTGCTTTGTCCCTGTTGAATCTCTGCTTTCCTACTGCCTTCCTTCAATCCTTCATACTCCTTTCCATGGCAAGCTATATGTAGGGCATCACCGTTGTCAATGGCTACATCCCACCCTCTCAGTGAAAATGGTCCAAATGCTCTTGTCACAGCATGGCTAATCATCTGTCGGTTCTCGATCATGTCGGAATAGAATCTATTGATTCTTTTGCGTCTGTCACCACGCCCAACAATCGCGAGTATGAAGCTCGTCATAGTCATTCAATCCCTGAATCCTACTCGGAATACCACAGATAAGGTTTAGACTTTCCAGATTCTCAAGAATGGCCGCCAAAGGGTTCTAGCTTATACCACGAAGATTCTGATTGAGGAATCCAAGAGATATTCGTTCGTTCTGAGGTAGAACAGAAGTGGTTGTCAATAATGTGTTCATAGGTAAAAATGATGATGAGTGTCACGGATCATCACATTCGTCATGTTGAAGTGCAACGAATATCTTAGAACAGGAATAAGCTGAATTTAATAGAAAATAGTAGTAATTGCATTGAAACTTGAGGTACAGCAGAGCTCCACACCCTTAATCTATGGTGTGTAGAAACTCCACCGTTGAAAATACATAAGTGATGGTGGTCCAGGAATGGCCGAATGGCCAGCCCCCAAAATATGATATGAAATTCTAGATTAGGGAAAAGGACCAGACATGTGGTCAAAAGACACCTAGTACAATAGTAAAAAGTTCTATTTATACTAAACTAGCTACTAGGGTTTACAGAAATAAGTCTAAGTGCAGAAATTCACTTTCGGGACCCACTTTGGTGTGTGCTTGGGCTGAGCTTGAGCTTTACACGTGCAGAGGCTCTCTTGGAGTTAAACACCAAGTTGTAACGTCTGTTTGGCGTTTAACTCTGGTTTGTGACGTGTTTCTGGCGTTTTACTCCAGAATGCAGCATGGAACTGGCGCTGAACGCAAGTTTGCGTCATCTAATCTCGAACAAAGTATGGACTATTATATATTGCTGGAAAGCTCTGGATGTCTACTTTCCAACGCTGTTGAGAGCGCGCCATTTGGTGTTCTTTAGCTCCAGAAAATCCATTTCGAGTGCAGGAAGGTCAGAATCCAATAGCATCAGCAGTCGTTTGTCAGCCTCCTTATCAGAGTTTTGCTCAGGTCCCTCAATTTCAGCCAGAAAATATCTGAAATCACAGAAAGACACACAAACTCATAGTGAAGTTTAGAAATGTGAATTTAGCATAAAAACTAATGAAAACATCCCTAAAAGTAGTTAGATCCTACTAAAAACTACCTAAAAACAATGCCAAAAACTGTATAAATTATCCGCTCATCAGCTGGTCTGTAAGGATACACCAAATGAGTACGGCCATGTCTGCAGTGAAGGAGGACTCGTGAGTGCTCGGAAAGACATAGTGGGACATAATTTGTGCCCATACTCGAGCTTCCAAGGTAAGTGCTGAAGCCAGTATGCTCTTAGGGCAGGATCGATGGTACCCATAGATCCATGAGCTGCCAGGTAATGCTATAACTCTGAGAACGGCGTTGATAAACCCCATTTGTGGGGTTTATCTTGTATTGATTTTTGGGGATTTTATCACCTTTTACCCACATTTATTCAATGAAATAGCATGGTTTTGTATATTCTCCTTTAATTGTGCTTACACTACAAGAAAAAGGCGCATTTGTAACAAAAAAATATTGTTACAAAACGTCAAAATTTTGAAACAAAAGTTTTTTGTAACAAAAAAAGGGTCCATTGCAATAAGTCCCGTTACAAAAAGTTCTTGTAACAAAAAATGAAACTGTTACAATTCAATACCATATTTTGTAACAATTTTTTCTGATACAAAAAACCAGAAGCCGTTACAAAAGTGGTAACAAATTTTGATTTTGAAGGGATTTTTGGTAACAATATATTTTTTCCTATCATAAAATTTTGTTACAAAATGTAACTTGATTTTGTAACATTTTTTTTCTTTAGTTACAAAACACTATTTATTTTGTAATTATTTTTTTAATTAATATATTAACTAATTTACTCAGCAAATCAGCATTCATATAATATATAATAACATAGATAGTTCAAATATCTTTCATTTAACTAAGATTGTTTTATAAATCTTCAACATATAAACTTTAAAGTACAAACTAACAAGATACATTGGAGAACCCTAATGAACTAGATAGATACATAGGACAAGAAAAACAAGGAATTATAAATCTCCAAAATATAAACTACAAATTACAAACTCCATCATATTCATACATCTTCTTTCTCACGAAGAAGCTTTTAATAAGTGCCACACACCTGAAAAGACGACCAACAATAACAATATGGTGTCAATTAATGCAATTCTAAAAAATTGTCTAGAAAATTTGAGCTTTACTATCTCTAATACCTATTTCAAATTGTTCAGTTAGTACAAACATGTGAGAAAATCATAACCAAACGGTTCAACTCAAATTAAATGAGACCTGCAACATTGAAAACAAGACACTTTGCAGAGCATGGTTCTTCACATCCTGTCACCTAAGGTTTGAAGCTCCATGAATAATGGCAGAGTTTTGCCAATATCAACAATCTGCTGAAATTTAAAACCCTATTTTATTACCAACCAAAGGCATAAGCACATGCTTATCAAAGCATCAATATCCTCATCACAGAAACTATACACCCATCCTAAATTTTCCATTCAACAAAAAAATCAATATACTTGGCAAAGGAACAAAAAAATTTACAGCAACAAAAGATTTAGCTACAAATTCCACTATTCAAGTATTAATGAATCTAACCTTCTGTTGAGTAAAAGAGAAAGCACTTCCTCTCAGCTTTAAAATTGATATCAACAAACCTGATTGGATCCAAATAATAATAATAATAATAATAATAATAATAATAATAATAATAATAATAATAATAATAATAATAATAATAAATCATATTGATTTGTAAACAAAACTAGCTCATCATAATTAGAAAACAAAACAAGTAAGCTCTCTGCAAGACTCATTTAACTAAACTCCTATTATCTATTCTAAAAGAAAAATATTTGTATGCACAAAGACTTGAGGAAATCTAAATTTGGAAGTTCCAAGTAGAGACCATAACCATGGGTTAGTATGCTTCATCATGAATCACATAAAACAAATTTACTTAACTTTCTGATAGTATTAATATATCACCTGTACAACAACTCCACCATCTGAATTTCCTTCACCTCTTATGATACTCAAAATCTTCTCAAATGCACCTTCAAAGATGACAATCTTTTGAATGTCCTATAATCATTAAATAAATTTAAATAAGACAAACACTCTATCATCCAACACAATAAATACAAAAAATACTAGTAGAACAAAAAGTTTACCCCAGCTTCACGCGTCAAGTGAGTAAGAAGCAATAAGGCTTCGTTCCTTATTACCTGGAGCTGGAGGTAAACTTTGATTATTATATTTCAAGCTTTCTTTTAAAATGAGGATCAATAGGCAACCTATATTAGAATATTCCAATTTTCAAAGGTAAATATTTTTACAGAGTACCAAATTATCACCAACATATTTATTGAAATTTTAACCAGCCAACATAAATATGAAAGGTTAAACAAGTATATATTGTGTAGCCATATGAGAAAATACATCAATTAAGTTTGAAAAAGTTATTGAGAAGACTGCGGAGCTTTCAAGTCTTGTACCTCGCGATCCATGAGCATATCCATTAGCCATGTTATTCCACGAGGGATGTTCAATATAGCTTCCTGCAACCTGAAGAGGAATCCAGCAAGTGTCTTTAATGAGAAAGATGATTTAACAATTTGAGGAACTAATGCAAATAGAATTTATAATACTAATACCTCTGTGAAGAATTAGTGAGAAGGGCAGTCAGTAGTTGCAAAGTATAGTACTGCACATAATTGAAATTGAAATTGAGCTAAAGTATTACCTTGTAACCAGATCTTAAATCTATCTTCATGGATCACAGAGTTCACCAGAAACTAATTCAATACACAATAATGATTGAGGATTTATCAGAACCTTAAAAGAATTCGATTTTGTTCATGCTCATAGAGCACACACACATTTATGCAAGCATCTCGAGTGCAAATGGAAAATTGGAGAGTAGAAGCTGAAGCTCACCATATCAGATAGTTTTTGGAGTTGTTGCTTATTGGCAGCTCTACGCTCAATGAATTCCAATTCGTCATGCAATTCGAGACCCAAATAATAGTCGCTGCACACACATAGCACACAAAAGAAAGACACAAAAATCACAAAGTATTCGAAAATCTCAGAATCGGAGAAATTGAAGATGAACAACCTAAATAAAAAGAACAGAACCAAGGAAAAGAACAGAACTTGCAAATGGTTCAGAACCAAGGAAAAGAACAGACCAGAATCAATGTAACAGAATTAGAACCAGCAGCAGCAACCCCAGTAGCCCTCTCTTCACAGAACAATTCCTCTCTCTAACGGGCAACAACAGCAATCAGAGTTTCCAGTAGCGATGACAACCGAGCTAGGGGATGATGGCAGCAGCAACGGTGGTTCTGGGAAGCAAAGACACGATGTTGGTTCACCTCCACAGCGACGATAACAGCAGCATCACCCTCCGCTGCCTCCCTCTTCAAGTTCTGTTCCTTGCGTTAGTGATAGTGGTTTCCTCTAGTGGCAGCAACGGTGACGAGACATGGTGCTGGTGACAGAATCGACGACTTCCTCCTCAGTTCGCGATTCCAACCATGGTGGCAACTTCCCTCGACGGCACCAGGGCACAACAGCGACACGGTCAGGGGGCGACGGCGCAGATGACGCGAGCTCGCAGAAGCTCCCCCGACGGCCAGCCCACGACGGTGCTCTTCCTCTCCTTGGCCTTTGCTCCCTCGCACGCTCCAAGGCAGATCGGCGGTTCAGCAGCGACGGTTTGGGCTGGACGGCGCAAAGCGTGGCTCCCTCTTTCCCTTCCCGATCTCTCTTCTCTGATTCCCACTGTATGTATGTTGCGTTTTTGGAAAGGAAAGGGGGTGGGTGGGGGCTGTGTCATGCGAAGGTGGGGGGGGGGTGTTTAGGTTAGGTTACAATTTGGGAATTAGGTTTTTGATTTAATTTAAAAATTTAGAGTAAAAAATTAGGAATTTTATAAAAGAATAAAGATAAATATGAATAAATATTTTGATAAAATTAGAGAATAGAATAATTTTAAAATTAAATATATTTTTTAAAAAATATTTAAGAATATTATTTATTAATATATTACTAAGTTTAATTAATTATTTTAATTTAAATTATTAAATGAACATATTAATCATTTTTTATAAAATATAGTTTATGTTTAAGATATTGATTATTTAAATTAAATGATATAATTTTTTATTATTTTTTCTATTACCGGGATTTTAATTTTAATTTATAAAATAACGAATTATAATAAAAATTGTACATAAATATTAATTGGCATAAACTTAAAATATTTATAAAAATAAATTTAATCACTCTTAATAAATTAATCTCTAAAAGCTCAATTTAATAAAATAAATCGTAATTTAATCATAATACAAATTTCTCAAATTAAATTATATAATGTTTTTATTACTGAATTTTAATTTCAAATTATATGAAATAATCAAATTAATTATTCTTGAAATAATATTTTATTATTAAAACTTTAAATTAATTATTCTTGAAATACTATAAATTTTTATAATTTTTTTAAATATTAAAACTTTAAATTATAAATAAAAAAATACTCCGTTTAATATATAAATCTCTAAAAATTTATTTTGAATAATACAATAAATCATAAATGATTTAATTTTAAAATAATTTTAAACTCAAAGTATCATTAATTTGACTTAAATATTTTTAGAAAATAAATTTTTGAATATAAAATATTAAATAAATATAATAAATCATAAATAACTCATTAAGTTAATTTTCAAAAATTTGAAGTCTTACATTTAATATGTTAAAACAAAATTTTTTATTAATTATAAAAAAATCTTTGAATTTTGTGACAAATAAATAACTTGTTACAAAAATATTGTATTTTGTGATAAATTAATTTTTTGTTACAAAATATTTAGAGCTTTTGAAATAAATAGATATTTTGTTACAAAATGTTTTGAATTTTTACAACAATATAATCTTTTGTTACAAAACATTATAACATTTTGCAACAAAACAACAATTCGATACGAAAGCCAACATAATTTGTAACAAAAGAAATCACGTTGTTACAAAATATTCTTAATTTGTAACAATAAATAATTATTGTTACGAAAAAACTATAATTTGTAACAATTTTAAATTTGATACAAATTTTTTGTTACAAATGTTCCATTTTCTTGTAGTGTTAAGAGTGAACACATGCTTTTTAGGTCTTAAAATAGCTTAATTTAATTCACCTTAATTCCATTAGATGCCTTGATATGTTTGTTAAGTGATTTCAGATTTAGGAGGCAAAGATTGGATCAAGGGAATGAAGGAAAATCATGTAAAGTTGGAGAACTCATGAAGAAATGAAGGAATCACAAAAGCTGTGAAGCCGACTGATGAGCGGATAATTTATACGCTTTTTGGCATTGTTTTTAGGTAGTTTTTAGTAAGTTCAAGCTACTTTTAGGGATGTTTTCATTAGTTTTTATGTTAAATTCACATTTCTGGACTTTATTATGAGTTTGTGTGTTTTTCTGTGATTTCAGGTAATTTCTGGCTGAAATTGAGGGACTTGAGCAAAACTCTGATAGGAGGCTGACAAAGGACTGCTGATGCTGTTGGAATCTGACCTCCTTGCACTCGAAATGAATTTTCTGTAGCTACAGAACTCCAAATGGCGCGCTCTTAATGGCGTTGGAAAATAGACATCCAGAGCTTTCCAGCAATATATAATAGTCCATACTTTATTCGGGAATTGACGACGTAAACTGGCGCTCAACGCCAGTTCCATGTTGCTGTTTGGAGTAAAACGCCAGAAACACGTCACGACCCGGAGTTGAACGCCCAAAACACGTTACAACTTGGCGTTCAACTCCAAAAGAAGCCTCAGCTCGTGGATAGATCAAGCTCAGCCCAAACACACACCAAGTGGGGCCCGGAAGTGGATTTATGCATCAATTACTTACTCATGTAAACCCTAGTAGCTAGTCTAGTATAAATAGGATAATTTACTATTGTATTAGACATCTTTGGTCTCAGTTTTGTTTTATTCTTCATCTGAGGAGACTATTGATCACGTTTTGGGGGCTGGCCATTCGGCCATGCCTGCACCTTTCACTTATGTATTTTCAACGGTGGAGTTTCTACACACCATAGATTAAGGGTGTGGAGCTCTGCTGTACCTCAAGATTCAATGCAATTACTATTATTTTGTATCCAATTCGAATTATTCCTATTCTAAGATATTCGTTGCACTTCAACTTGATGAATGTGATGATCCGTGACACTCATCATCATTCTCACCTATGAATGCGCGTGATTGACAACCACTTCCGTTCTACCTTAGGCCGGGCGCATATCTCTTGGATTCCTTAATTAGAATCTTCGTGGTATAAGCTAGAATTGATGGCGGCATTCATGAGAATCCAGAAAGTCTAAACCTTGTCTATGGTATTCCGAGTAGGATTCTGGGATTGAATGACTGTGACGAGCTTCAAACTCCTGAAGGCTGGGCGTTAGTGACAAACGCAAAAGAATCAAGGGATTCTATTCCAACCTGATTGAGAATTGGTGTACGAAATTGTGATTTGACTTTTTGGTCTTGTATGATTTTACTCTTAGGACACTGTTTATTTTGAGATGAAGGCTTCTAAGGGGCAGCACCTGTGTGAGGTTTTCTTTATTGGAATTCACAACTCCGTTCAACTAACCAGCAAGTGTACTGGGTCGTCCAAGTAATAACCTTACGTGAGTAAGGGTCGAATCCACAGAGATTGTTGGTATGAAGCAAGCTATGGTCACCTTGTAAATCTCAGTCAGGAGGATAAAATTGATTGATGGTTATTGGAATAAATAATAAATAAAAAGGAATAATAAAAGGGATAGAAATACTTATGTAGATTCATTGGTAGGAATTTCAGATAAGCGGAATGGAGATGCTGTAGAGCTCTAGGACGCCTGCTCTCCTATTCCTTCTACCCAATCCTTCTTACTCCTTTCCATGGCAAGCTTTGTATAGGGGTTCACTATCAGCTGTGGCTACTTTCATTCCTCTCGGGGAAATAACCTGTACGGCTGTCACTCGCACAGCTAACCAGTCTGGAGGCATCACCCATGGTTGATAGCTACATCCCATCCTCGCAGTGAAAGCTAATGCACGCACTTTGTCACAGTACGGCCAATCACCGGTTGGTTCCCGCTCCTACTGGAATAGAATCCCTCTTTTGCGTTTGTCACTAACGCCCAGCAGGTTAAAGTTTGAAGCACGTCACAGTCATTCATGAACGGAATCCTACTCGGAATACCACAGACAAGGTGAGACTTTCCGGATTCCCAGGACCCTACTCGGAACACCACAGACAAGGTTGGACTTTCCGGATCCAGATGAATGCCGCCATCTATCTAGCTTATACCACGAAGATTCTGTTGGGGAATCTAAGAGATACACATTCAAGCTTGTGTTGCATGTAGAACGTAAGTGGTTGTCAATCACGCGCGCTCATAAGTGAGAATGATGATGAGAGTTATTAGCTCATCACATTCATCATGTTCTTGGGTATGAATGAATATCTTGGAATAAGAATAAGATAGAGAATTGAATAAAAGAAAATAGAACTTCATTAATCTTTGAGGTACAGCAGAGCTCCACACCCTTAATCTATGGTGTGCAGAAACTCCACCGTTGAAAATACATAAGCAAGAGGTCCAGGCATGGCCGAATGGCCAGCCCCCTAAACGTGATCACAGGATAGAAAATACCATCCAGGATGTCTAATACAATAGTAAGAGGTCCTATATATACTAGACTAGCTACTAGGGTTTACATAAGTAAGTAATTGATGCATAAATCCACTTCCGGGGCCCACTTGGTGTGTGTTTGGGCTGAGCTTGATCAATCCACGTGTAGAGGCATTTCTTGGCGTCAAACTTCAGGTTATGACGTGTTTTGAGCGTTTGACTCCGGATCATGACGTTTTTCTGGCGTTTTACTCCAGACAGCAGCATGTACTTGGCGTTTAACGCCAAGTTACGTCGTCATTCTTCGAATAAAGTATGGACTATTATATATTGCTGGAAAGCCCTGGATGTCTACTTTCCAACGCCGTTGAGAGCGCGCCTTTTGGAGTTCTGTAGCTCCAGAAAATCCATTTCGAGTGCAGGGAGGTCAGAATCCAACAGCATCAGCAGTCCTTTTGTCAGCCTTTTTCAGAGTTTTGCTCAAATCCCTCAATTTCAGTCAGAATTTACCTGAAATCACAGAAAAACACACAAACTCATAGTAAAGTCCAGAAATGTGAATTTAACATAAAAACTAAGGAAAACATCCCTAAAAGTGGCTTAAACTTACTAAAAACTATATAAAAACAATGCCAAAAAGCGTATAAATTATCCGCTCATCACAACACCAAACTTAAATTGTTGCTTGTCCCCAAGCAACTGAAAATCAAATAGGATAAAAAGAAGAGAATATACTATAAAGTCCAAAATATCAATGAATATTAATTTAATTACATGAGCGGGACTTGTAGCTTTTTGCTTCTGAACAGTTTTGGCATCTCACTTTTTCCTTTGTAGTTTAGAGGTATTGGCGTCTCTGGGGGAACTTAGAATTTGGGATAGTGTTATTGACTTTCTTAGTTAAGCATGTTGATTCTTGAACACAGCTACTTATGAGTCTTGGCTGTGGCCCTAAGCACTTTGTCTTCCAGTATTACCACCGGATACACAAATGCCACAGACACATAACTGGGTGAACCTTTTCAGATTGTGACTCAGCTTTGCTAGAGTCCCCAGTTAGTGGTGTCCAGAGCTCTTAAGCACACTCTTTAGCTTTAGATCACGACTTTAACCACTCAGTCTCAAGCTTTTCACTTGGACCTTCATGACACAAGCACATGGCTAGGGACAGCTTGATTTAGCCGCTTAGGCCTGGATTTTATTTCCTTGGGCCCTCCTATCCATTGATGCTCAAAGCCTTGGATCTTCTGCTTGGCTTTTATTCCTTTTGATTGTAATTATAAAATTTTTTTTTCACTGCTTTTTCTTGCTTCAAGAATCAATTTCATGATGTTTTTCAGATCATCAATAACATTTCTCTTTGTTCATCATTCTTTCAAGAACCAACAATTTTAAACACTCATAAACAACAAGATCAAAAGACATATGCACTGTTCATTCATTCATTCAGAAAACAAAAGCATTGTCACCACATCAATATAATTAAACTAAATTCACTAATAATTTCGAAAATTATGCACTTCTTGTTCTTTTGAATTAAAACATTTTTCTTTTAAGAGAGGTGAAGGACTAATGGATTTTATTCATAGCTTTAAGGCATGGTTACATACTAATGATCATGAGATAAAGACACAAAACATAGATAAACACAATAATTAAAAACCGAAAATAGAAAGAAATAAAGAACAAGGAATGAATCCACCTTAGTGGTGTCTTCTTCTTGAAGGACCAATGATGTTCTTCAACTCTTCTATGTCCCTTCCTTGCCTTTGTTGCTCCTCCCTCATTGCTCTTTGATCTTCTCTTATTTCTTGGAGAGTGAGGGCATGTTCATGGTGTTCCACCCTTAATTGTTCAACATTATGGCTCAAATCTTCTAAGGAGGTGTTGAGTTGCTCCCAATAGTTGTTGGGAGGGAAGTGCATTCCTTGAGGCATTTGTTGATGATGCACTTCCTCATGTTCTTCTTGGAGGCCGTGAGGAGCTTCCCTTGTTTGCTCCATCCTCTTCTTGGTGATGGGCTTGTCTTCTTCAATGGAGACATCTCCATCTATGATAACTCCAGCTGAATAACATAGATGGCATATGAGGTGAGGGAATGCTAGCCGTGCCATGTATGAAGGCTTGTCAGCTATTTTGTAGAGTTCATTGGCTATGACTTCATAAACCTCTACTTCTTCACCAATCATGATGCTATGAACCATGATGGCCCGATCCACAGTAACTTCAGATCGGTTGCTTGTAGGGATGATGGATCTTTGAATGAACTCCAACCATCCTCTAGCTACAGGCTTGAGGTCCAGTCTTCTTAGTTGGACTGGCTTGCCTTTGGAATCTACTCTCCATTGGGCGCCTTCCACACAAATATCCATTAGGACTTGGTCCAACCTTTGGTTAAAGTTGACCCTTCTTGTGTAGGGGCGTTCATCACCTTGCATCATAGGCAAATGAAACGCCAACCTCACATTTTCCGGACTGAAATCCAAGTATTTCCCCCTAACCATTGTGAGATAATTCTTTGGGCTTGGGTTCATACTTTGGTCATGGTTCCTAGTGATCCATGCATTGGCATAGAACTCTTGAACCATGAGAATTCCGACTTGTTGCATGGGGTTGGCTAAGACTTCCCAACCTCTTCTTTGAATTTCATGTCGGATCTCCGGATACTCATTTTTCTTGAGTTTGAAAGGGACCTCAGGGATCACTTTCTTCTTTGCCACAACATCATAGAAGTGGTCTTGATGGCTTTTGGAGATGAATCTCTCTTTCTCCCATGACTCGGAAGTGGAAGCTTTTGCTTTCCCTTTCCCTTTTCTTGAGGAAACTCCGGTCTTGGGTGCCATTGATGGTGAATGAAAAACAAAAAGCTTAGGCTTTTTACCACACCAAACTTAAAATTTGCTTGTCCCCAAGCAAGAAAAGAAAAGAAGAGTAGAAGAAGAAGAAGAAATATGGTAGAGAGGGAGAAGAGAGGGTTCGGCTATGTGGGAGAATGTGGGGTTGTGTTGTGTGAAAATGGAAAAGAAAAGAAGGGTATTTATAGGGAGGGGGGAGGGTATAGGTTCGGCCATTTTGGGTGGGAATGGGTGGGAAATTGAATTTGAATTTTTATGGAGGTAGGTGGGGTGTATGGGGAAGAGGAGGTTGATGTGAATGGTGAATGGGTAAATTGGGAGGAGGAATTGAGGTGATTGATGGAGAAGATGTTGGGAATTGTGACATGGGGAATCACATCACAACAACTAGGATTGGGAAGTAAGGTGGGAATATGTTAGGTGAGGATCCTGTGGGGTCCACAGATCCTGAGGTGAGGATCCTGTGGGGTCCGCAGATCCTGAGGTGAAAAGAAATACCATTCCTTCTCCCTATAGGCATGTAACATGTCTTCATGTATCATTCTGGCGTTTAAACGCCCATTGATGCACGTTCTGGGCGTTAAACGCCCATGTGATGCTTGTTTCTGGCGTTGAACGCCAGTTTCAAGCTTGTTTCTGGCGTTCAGCGCCAGATTGTCCTCTGTCTGCGCATTCTGGCGTTAAACGCCAGGATGTAGCTTGTTTTGGGCGTTCAGCGCCAGAAAGATGCTCTGTTCTGGCGTTGAACGCCAGCCAGATGCTCCTTCTGGGCGCTGAACGCCAGCCTGTGCGTCCTCCAGGGTGAAAAATTTTTTTCTTCTATTTTTGACTCTGTTTTTAATTTTTTTTGATTTTTTTCGTGACTCCTCATGATCATGTACCTAATTCAACACAAAAATAACACCAAAATAAAATAAAATAAAATTAGATAAATAAAATTGGGTTGCCTCCCAACAAGCGCTTCTTTAATGTCATTAGCTTGACAGTGCTCCGCAAGGTGATCAGGTCAATGTTAGTGTAGTCCCAACACCAAACTTAGAGTTTGGATATGGGGTTTGAACACCAAACTTAGAGTTTGGTTGTGGCTTCACAACACCAAACTTAGAGTTTGACTGTGTGGGTTCTTCTTGACTCTGAACTGAGAGAAGCTCTTCATGCTTACTCTCTTTTGTCACAGAGGGATGGCCATGTGCCTGAAACACAAGGTAGTCCTCATTCAATTGAAGGACTAACTCACCTCTGTTGACATCTATCACAGCTCCTGCTGTGGCTAGGAAAGGTCTTCCTAGGATGATGCATTCATCATCTTCTTTCCTAGTGTCTAGGATAATGAAATCAGTAGGGATGTAAAGGCCTTCAACCCTTACTAGCACGTCCTCTACTATTCCATAAGCTTGTCTTATGGACTTATCTGCCAATTGTAATGAGAACAAGGCAGGTTGTACCTCAATGATTCCCAGCTTCTCCATTACAGAGAGTGGCATAAGATTTATTCCTGATCCAAGATCACATAGAGCTCTTTCAAAGCTCATAGTGCCAATGGTGCAAGGTATTAAGAACTTGCCAGGATCTTGTTTCTTTTGAGGTAGAGTTCTCCGAATCCAAGTATCCAGTTCACTAATGAGCAAGGGAGGTTCACTTTCCCTAGTCTCATTACCAAATAACTTGGCATTCAGTTTCATGATAGCTCCTAAATATTGAGCAACTTGCTCTTCAGTCACATCTTCATTCTCTTCAGAGGATGAATATTCTTCAGAGCTCATGAATGGCAGAAGGAGATTTAAAGGAATCTCTATGGTCTCTAGATGAGCCTCAGATTCCTCAGGATCCTTAATAGGAAACTCCTTCTTGCTTGAAGGACGTCCCAGGAGGTCTTCCTCACTGGGATTTTCGTCCTCTTCCTCCTTGGTGCATTCGGCCACTTTGATTAAATCAATGGCCTTGCACTCTCCTTTTGGATTCTCTTCTGTATTGCTTGGGAGAGTACTGGGAGGAGTGTCAATGACTTTCTTACTCAGCTGGCCCACTTGTGCCTCCAAATTTCTAATAGAGGATCTTGTTTCATTCATGAAACTGAAAGTGGCTTTTGACAGATCAGAGACTATATTGGCTAAATTAGAAGTGTTTTGTTCAGAGTTCTCTGTCTGTTGCTGAGAAGATGATGGATATGGCTTACTATTATTCAGCCTGTTGCGTCCACCATTGTTAAAACCTTGTTGAGGTTTTTGTTGATCTTTCCATGAGAAATTTGGATGATTTCTCCATGATGAGTTATAGGTGTTTCCATAAGGTTCACCTAAGTAATTAACCTCTGCCATGGCAGTGTTTTCAGGATCATAAGCTTCTTCAGAAGCTGCCTCTCTAGTACTGTTGGATGCATGTTGCAATCCATTCAGATTTTGAGAGATCATGTTGACCTGTTGAGTCAACACTTTGTTCTGAGCCAATATGGCATTCAGAGCATCAATTTCAAGAACTCCTTTCTTCTGAGGTACCCCATTGTTCACGGAATTCCTCTCAGAGGTGTACATAAACTGGTTGTTTGCAACCATGTCAATGAGTTCTTGAGCCTCTTCAGGCGTTTTCTTCAGGTGAATAGATCCACCTGCAGAATGGTCCAATGACATTTTCGAAAATTCAGAGAGACCATAATAGAATATATCTAATATGGTCCATTCAGAAAACATGTCAGATGGACATCTCTTGGTCAGCTGCTTTTATCTTTCCCAAGCTTCATAGAGGGATTCACCATCTTTTTGTTTGAAGGTTTGAACATCCACTCTCAGCTTGCTCAGCTTTTGAGGAGGAAAGAACTTATCCAAGAATGCAGTGACAAGCTTATCCCATGAGTCCAGGCTATCCTTGGGTTGGGAATCCAACCATACTCTAGCTCTGTCTCTTACAGCAAAAGGGAAAAGCAAGAGTCTGTAGACTTCAGGATTAACTCCATTTGTCTTTACAGTGTCACAGATCTGCAAGAACTCAGTTAAAAACTGGTAAGGATCTTCAGATGGAAGTCCATAAAACTTGCAGTTTTGTTGCATTAAAGCAACTAATTGAGGCTTAAGCTCAAAGTTATTGGCTCCAATGGCAGGAATGGAGATGCTTCTTCCATCAAACTTGGATGTTGGCTTTGTGAAGTCACCAAGCATTCTCCTTGCATTATTATTATTATTTTCGGCCATCACCTCTTCCTCTTGTTCGAAATTTTCAAGAAGGTCTCTTCTGGATTGTTGTGATTTAGCTTCTCTTAATTTTCTCTTCAGAGTCCTTTCAGGTTCTGGATCAATTTCAACAAGAGTGCCTTTATCCTTGTTCTTGCTCATATGAAAGAGAAGAAAACAAGAAAAGAAAAAGGGATCCTCTATGTCACAGTATAGAGATTCCCTTTATGTTAGTAGAAAAAGAAAGGGGGTAGAAGAATGAAAAAGGAGGTTCGGATATTTAGATGAATAGAGGTGAAGATGAGTGTTAGTAATTAAATAATTAAATAGAAGAAGAAAAGAAGAAGGAAATTTCGAAAATAAAATTTTTTTTTTTTTTGAAAAAGGGTTAGTGATTTTCGAAAATTGAAACATGAAACAATTAATTAATTAAAAATAATTTTTGAAAAAAGAAAGAGATATTTTCGAAAATAGAAGAGGGAAAAGTAGTTAGGTGGTTTTGAAAAAGATAAGAAACAAACAAAAAGTTAGTTGGTTGATTGAAAAAGATTTGAAATCAAAATTTAAAAAGATAAGAAGATAAGAAGTTAGATAAGATATTTTGAAATCAAATTTTGAAAAATATAAAATTTTTGAAAAAGATAAAATAAAAGATAAAAGGATTTAATTTAAAAATTTTGAATTTATTTACTTCACTAGCAAGAAACTACAAGATAAGATTCTAGAACTTAAAGATTGAACCTTTCTTAACAAGAAAGTAACAAACTTCAAATTTTTGAACCAATCACATTAATTATTAGTGAATTTTCGAAAATTACATATAAAGATAAGAAAAAGATTTTGAAAATAAATTGAAAAAGATTTTTGAAATTTTCGAAAATAATAAAAAAAAAATTGAAAAAGATATGATTTTGAAAAGATAAGATTTTTAAAATTGAAATTTTGACTTGACTTGTAAGAAACAACTAATTTTGAAAATTTTTGACCAAGTCAACCCAAAATTTCGAAAATTTGGAGAGAAATAAGGAAAAGATATTTTTTTTTTATTTTTGAATTTTTAATTATGAAAGAGAAAAACAACAAAAATGCATTATGCATGAAATTTTTAGATCAAAACAATGAATGCATGCAAGAATGCTATGAATGTCAAGATGAACACCAAGAACACTTTGAAGATCATGATGAACATCAAGAACACAATTTTGAAAAATTTTTGATGCAAAGAAAACATGCAAGACACCAGACTTAGAAATCTTTAATGCTTGGAAAATATGAATGCAAAAATGCACATGAAAAACAAGAAAAGACACAAAACAAGAAAACATCAAGATCAAACAAGAGGACTTATCAAGAACAACTTGAAGATCATGAAGAACACTATGAATGCATGAAATTTTCGAAAAAATGCAAGAATATTTTAAAAGCATGCAATTGACACCAAACTTTAGAAATTAACACAAGACTCAAACAAGAAACACAAAATATTTTTGATTTTTATGATTTTCTAATTTTTTTGTATTTTTATTAATTTTTTTCGAAAATAATGTGAGGAAAAACGAAAAATAAAAAGAAAAATTTTTGAAAAAGTTTTTGTTAAGAAAATTACCTAATCTGAGCAACAAGATGAACCGTCAGTTGTCCATACTCGAACAATCCCCGGCAACGGCGCCAAAAACTTGGTGTACGAAATTGTGATTTGACTTTTTGGTCTTGTATGATTTTACTCTTAGGACACTGTTTATTTTGAGATGAAGGCTTCTAAGGGGCAGCACCTGTGTGAGGTTTTCTTTATTGGAATTCACAACTCCGTTCAACTAACCAGCAAGTGTACTGGGTCGTCCAAGTAATAACCTTACGTGAGTAAGGGTCGAATCCACAGAGATTGTTGGTATGAAGCAAGCTATGGTCACCTTGTAAATCTCAGTCAGGAGGATAAAATTGATTGATGGTTATTGGAATAAATAATAAATAAAAAGGAATAATAAAAGGGATAGAAATACTTATGTAGATTCATTGGTAGGAATTTCAGATAAGCGGAATGGAGATGCTGTAGAGCTCTAGGACGCCTGCTCTCCTATTCCTTCTACCCAATCCTTCTTACTCCTTTCCATGGCAAGCTTTGTATAGGGGTTCACTATCAGCTGTGGCTACTTTCATTCCTCTCGGGAAATAACCTGTACGGCTGTCACTCGCACAGCTAACCAGTCTGGAGGCATCACCCATGGTTGATAGCTACATCCCATCCTCGCAGTGAAAGCTAATGCACGCACTCTGTCACAGTACGGCCAATCACCGGTTGGTTCCCGCTCCTACTGGAATAGAATCCCTCTTTTGCGTTTGTCACTAACGCCCAGCAGGTTAAAGTTTGAAGCACGTCACAGTCATTCATGAACGGAATCCTACTCGGAATACCACAGACAAGGTGAGACTTTCCGGATTCCCAGGACCCTACTCGGAACACCACAGACAAGGTTGGACTTTCCGGATCCAGATGAATGCCGCCATCTATCTAGCTTATACCACGAAGATTCTGTTGGGGAGTCTAAGAGATACACATTCAAGCTTGTGTTGCATGTAGAACGTAAGTGGTTGTCAATCACGCGCGCTCATAAGTGAGAATGATGATGAGAGTTATTAGCTCATCACATTCATCATGTTCTTGGGTACGAATGAATATCTTGGAATAAGAATAAGATAGAGAATTGAATAAAAGAAAATAGAACTTCATTAATCTTTGAGGTACAGCAGAGCTCCACACCCTTAATCTATGGTGTGCAGAAACTCCACCGTTGAAAATACATAAGCAAGAGGTCCAGGCATGGCCGAATGGCCAGCCCCCTAAACGTGATCACAGGATAGAAAATACCATCCAGGATGTCTAATACAATAGTAAGAGGTCCTATATATACTAGACTAGCTACTAGGGTTTACATAAGTAAGTAATTGATGCATAAATCCACTTCCGGGGCCCACTTGGTGTGTGTTGGGCTGAGCTTGATCATCCACGTGTAGAGGCATTTCTTGGCGTCAAACTTCAGGTTATGACGTGTTTTGGGCGTTTGACTCCGGATCATGACGTTTTTCTGGCGTTTTACTCCAGACAGCAGCATGTACTTGGCGTTTAACGCCAAGTTACGTCGTCATTCTTCGAATAAAGTATGGACTATTATATATTGCTGGAAAGCCCTGGATGTCTACTTTCCAACGCCGTTGAGAGCGCGCCTTTTGGAGTTCTGTAGCTCCAGAAAATCCATTTCGAGTGCAGGGAGGTCAGAATCCAACAGCATCAGCAGTCCTTTTGTCAGCCTTTTTCAGAGTTTTGCTCAAATCCCTCAATTTCAGTCAGAATTTACCTGAAATCACAGAAAAACACACAAACTCATAGTAAAGTCCAGAAATGTGAATTTAACATAAAAACTAAGGAAAACATCCCTAAAAGTGGCTTAAACTTACTAAAAACTATATAAAAACAATGCCAAAAAGCGTATAAATTATCCGCTCATCAAGAATCGACAGATGATTAGTCGTGCTGTGACAAAGCATTTGGACCTTTTTCACTGAGAGGATGGGATGTAGCCATTGACAATGTTGATGCCCTACATACAGCTTGCCATGGAAAGGAGTAAGAAGGATTGGATGAAGCAGTAGGAAAGCAGAGATTTAGGAGGAGCACAGCATCTCCATACACCTATCTGAAATTCCCACCATGGATATACATGAGTAACTTTATCTTTATTTTATGTTTATTTACTATTATTTGATTTTCCAAATTCCATAATTTATTTAAATCTGCCTGACTGAGATTTACAAGATGACCATAGCTTGCTTCATACCAACAATATCTGTGGAATCGACCCTTACTCACGTAAGGTTTATTACTTAGACGACCCAGTACACTTGCTGGTTAGTTGAACGGAGTTGTGTCCATACATAGCAAAGAGCCATTATAATTATTCCATACAACAACAAAGAGTACAACATTGATGATCACAATTTCGTCCACCACCGACCTCTTCGTACTTAATCGACCATTACTTGAGCTACAGAGGTCCAAATGATGCGGTTTCAGTTGGGTTGGAAAGCTAACATTTGAGACTTCGAAATGATATAAGATTTGCCATAGTTGCTATACGTACAAGGACACGTACACACACTGTACACGTACGCTTTGTTGGTGCACGTGATTCACTTCATGCAAACTCGTGGCTAGCGAATTCACAAGCCTTGTAGGCCCAATCCAACTCAGTTCTGATGCTATTTAAGCCAAGGATTGAAGAGGGATGAACAAGTTAGTTACCATTAGTTTAGTTTAGCTTAGTTTTGGAGGGAAAGTTAGTTTTAGAGAGAGAAGCTCTCACTTCTCTCTAGGATTAGGATTAGGATTAGGTTTAGTTCTTAGATCTAGGTTTTCATTCATCTTCTTCTACTTCTATTTTTCAATTCCTTGTAGTTACATTCATTCTTCTTCTATTCTTTTGTTGTAATTTTCTTTATGTTGTTCTATTGTTTTGTTGTAGATCTACTATTGTTCCTTCCATTTTCTTTCCATTCAATAAGAGGTAATTCATAATAATTGTGTTTTTTTTAATTGTTGTTGTTAATTCCTTTCAATAATTGTTGTTAGATTTCATTCTTGTTGTCAATTTACTATGCTTTTCTTTTGTGCCTTCCAAGTGTTTGATGAAATGCTTGGTTGGATTTTAGTGTAGGTTTTGTTCCTCTTGGCCTAGGTAGAGTAATTAGTGACTCTTGAGTTATCTAATTCTTTTGTTGATTGATAATTAGAAGTTGCTAATTGATTTGAATGCCTCTAAAGCTAGTCTTTCCTTTAGGAGTTGATTAGGACTTGAGGAATCAAATTGATTCATTCACTTGACTTTCCTCCATGGTTAGAGGTTAACTAAGTGGGAGCAATACACAATTCTCATCACAATTGAGAAGGATAACTAGGATAGGACTTCTAGTTCTCATATCTTGCCAAGAGCTTTGTTAGTTGTTAGTTTATTTCCTTTGCCATTTATAATTCTTGCCTATGATCTCAAAAACCCCAAAATAACTCACAACCAATAACAAGACACTTTATTGTAATTCCTAGGGAGAACGACCCGAGGTTCCAATACTTCGGTTTATAAATTTAGGGGTTTGTTTTAGTGACAAACAACTTTTTGTATGAAAAGATTATTGTTTGGTTTAGGAACTATACTTGCAATGAGAATTCATTTGTGAGATTCTAAACCATCAAAAATCCAATCATCAAAATGGCACCGTTGCCGGGGAATTGCAATGGTGTTATGTTATTGGTTATTGTATATATGTGAATAGTGTGAATATCTTGCTTTTTGCTTTATTTGCTAGTTGTAGCATTTTGTTTCTTTTGTCTTCTATTAGCTTTTGATTTTTGTTTTCTCTTTTCATCATGAATTCTCATTTTGTCTATGAGTGTGATTACAATTATGTTGTAGGAAATATGAATTTCAATGATAACATGCATCAAGGATTGGACAACCAAAGGTGGGAGGAGCCATATGCATATGATCAATCTTCATGGCAACAACCTCCACCAATGCACTAGGACGAAGAGCCATTCTATGATGCATACCAATCCAATGGCTATGGTGAATCTCCTTGTGACTTTCAAGAACCACCACCATATGCCTATGAATCATACCTTCAACATAGCCCTCAACCATACTCACAAGCCTTTTTTCACCAAATACCTCCATATGACCTTGATCCATATTCACCATACCAATCACCTTTTGAACCATATGAGCCACACATAGAACCGCCACCATTCCAACCTCAATACTTCCAAGAACCGCCTTCAATAAATGAAAATTTTCAACCACAAGATGAATTCTACCTTCCACCACAATCTCACATGGAAGAATACTCATGTCCATCAATCCAAGAGCCCTATGATCTTACTCATGACATCCAAAAGGAACAAGAATTAAGGGATCATCTCAAGGAAGCATTGGATCAATTTCAAGCAACCATGGAGCATGTTGTGCAACAAGTGGAAAAAATGGAGAATGTTGAACCACCACACCCTAATTATGATGAACCACCTTCCTATTATGAACCCTCCCCCCAATATGATGAACCCTCGCATCCACCCCAACCTCTAATGGATGAAACCCTCGGTGTTCTTCTTCAAGGACAAGAGGAGATGACAAGGGATGTGCAACAATTCATGACCGCCTTGGATGAGGTGGTAAACCGGCTAGCATCCTAACTTTTGGACACTCAAGGAACTCTCATCGCTACATGTGGAGAATCTAAAGAGGAACATAGCATGAAAGAGAGATTGGAAACTCCGGTGGAAAAGGAAGAATGCTACTTTGTGTTAGAACAATTGGAGGAGCCTATGATTATTGAAGAAGGGGAAGAAGTGGTTGAAGACCTAGGAGATGCGGAACCTCCATGGGAACCTAGAGTTATAGAAAACTCCTCTAAGAAGATTGAAGTTGATATTGAGGAGGAATGTGCACAACCTCCAAGGCATATCCCATATGAAGACTTGGAAGGAGTGAAGCAAGAATTGAGTTTCCTTGGTGATGAAGATCATGCATCCAATCTTCTTGGTGAAGAATCCTTTGAATTTCAAGAACCTTTTCCTAATGAATTTGAAAGTGATATGGAGGTAGATTTCTCTCATCCTCCCATTTATGATTTGAGTGATGGAGAAGAGTGGGATGAAAATGATGAACAAAAGATTGAAAGTGAAGAAGTTTGTGAAAAGGTGGAGGCAATCAAGGAAGAAAATAAGGGAGTGGAGCTTACTAGCACATTGGAAATACCTCTCCCCAAGCCACCACCATCCACTCTCTCATTCAAGTGGGTAAATTCCTTATACTCAAGCTTTATTATTCCCCTTGAATATGGTTTGCTTGAAATGGATGGTCAACTTAGATATATTTGTGGCTTTAAGAGTAAAAAGGAAATGGTTAGTGGTTGGAAATGCCATTCTAGGTTCACCATGGTTATATGTTCAAAGCTTAATAGCAAGAGTTGGTGTAGAACTAGATTGCTTGGGTCTAGGATGATGTTTGGTCACTTTGTTGAGAATTCACCTTGCTCACCACCCACATGGATTAATGATAATCAACTTGGAGATGGGTGTGAAGACAAAATATAGGATTCGGGAACACATGAGGATCAACATTGGGAGCCCATGGTTTGTGAAGAACTCCATCAAAGCTTGGAGATATTAATCTTGAATGATGGAGCTTATTGGAAGTCCAAGAATTGGTGGAAGTTCCAAGATGAGTACAAGCACAAGCCACCTTGAGAGAAGCTCCCCATAAGTCCAACTTAAGGACAATAAATAAAAGTGCTAGGTGGGAGACACCCCACCATGGTAAATTCTTTTCATTTTTTCTCTTTTGTAAATATTAGTAGAATTAGTTTAATTTCATGTTTTATTTAGTTAGTTGAGTATGTTTGGTAGTTTAAGTATGTTAAATAAGGTTTTATGATGTTTTGGTAGCTGTTTGGAGGTTTGGAATGCTTGGATTGGTGCAAAAATATAGAAAAAATATTTTTGAAAAACAGAGCACCATCCACGTGTACGCGTACATGGTGCGTACGCGCACTTCCAGCATTTTCGACCATCCACGCGCGCGCGCCATGCGTGCATACGCATGGATTGAGAAGTTCCACCCTCCATGCATTTTCCAAAGAGTTGTGCCTGCGCCGCGCCAATGTTGTGCCTTTGGCACAAACCTATGCCGCGTACGCGTACCTGCCGCTTACGCGCCACTCTCGGAATAAGCCATCGACGCTGACGCATCATGTACGCGTACGCGTCGCATCCATCGCACCACCATCCGTGCGCGCGCGCCATGCGTGCATACACGCGAATTCCCTTATTTCAAGCATTTCCTTTCCTTTCTTATTTCTATTTCTTTCCTTTTCCTTTCTTCTTCCCTTTCTTCTACACCTCATCCAACACATCCAAACACCATTGATAGCCATTTATTTTAGTTAACTAATTAGTTAGTTAGTTAGTTGCTTAGTTAGTTTTAATTTAATTTTCATTTCATTTTCTCTTTTTCATTGTAAGTGTTGGATTGTTATTCTTGCTTACCATTAATTGCTGTTGAGTGTTAAAATGGGATGTTTTCTTAACATCATTATGTTTATAACCTTTGTTGGATTCTATTATTGAGGTTATATTTTGCTACTTGGTTTTGAGTTCTTCATGCTTACCTTTTAAGAATACCAAGTGATGAGAATTGCCTTCGAGCTTGTAACTCTTCTTGAATTACATGATTTGGCCACCATGTGGTTTGAGCCTTATTCTGTGATTAGGCAACCTCTTGATGGATGATGTTGTGCCTTTACCTCAATGCATTATATTTGATGATTCTATGCATCCATATATGTTTTAGCTTGAATGCTTCCATGCTTCTTTAATGCTTGTTTTACCTTACAAGTTTACTTAAAGCATCTCAAGCACACTAGGATAAGTGAAGTGCATGCTTCTTTTGTGACATCGCC
Source organism: Arachis stenosperma (assembly GCF_014773155.1). Classification (NCBI taxonomy): domain Eukaryota; kingdom Viridiplantae; phylum Streptophyta; class Magnoliopsida; order Fabales; family Fabaceae; genus Arachis; species Arachis stenosperma. Next base: position 40,717,431 of record NC_080378.1, on the reverse strand, counting down.
CTTTTATGCTAATGTGTGTTCTAAACCGCGTAATTTAGAATTCACACACTTATTTGTCATTAATGTCACACTAATTCACTCACTCAATTCTAGTGATTAGTACCTCATTCCAACAATGTATGCTTCCTTGTTTTTATATCTTCTCATCTTATGGTGTTATATTTTTGTTTTCCATGAACAATGCACCACAAGCAAACATGGAAGCGGAAGAAAGAACACGCAGCAATCCGGAGACTCGCCGTACCCCCTTGCTTATCCTTCAATGCACCGAGGACGGTGCAAACTTTTAAGTGTGGGGAGGTTGTCGGACCGGTTGGTGATTTTGGGTGACAAATTTCTAATCTCAACACTTTTGCATTTCATTTTAGGATTTTAGGATTGTTACTTTCATTTTTCTATTTTTGCATATATATACACAATAAGCTTAGTCAAAATAATGAAATTTTTCGAGAAAATTATCTATAGGGCATCTCAATTGATTTAAGTGAAAACTTTTCATAAAACTTGCTTGAATTATATATGTTATGGATCATGTTTTGAGCTAAGAACACAAGCAAGTGAGATTTGAGCCTAATGGTGTGGTTACATCTTATAACCACTTATTTTCCTTCTTGTGTGCATTATTCTCTTTCTATGATTGTGATCATTGATTTGTTTAATTCTCTATTTCCATTATTTTGTGTATTCATGCATTTATATGATTGAGGCCATCATTTCATTAGCTCATTTATCCAAATAGCCTTACCTTTTATCTTCCATTGTTAGCCAATTTGCGCATACGATTAACCTACTTGTTCTTAATTTAGCACATTACAAGCCTAAAGCGGAAAACAATAAATGTCCTTATTTGGATCTTTGATTAGCTTAGGCTAGTGTGTGTGAGCATCATTCAAGAGTGGGAAAACTTGGGACATTGGTTGGGAAAAAGGGGTGTATTTTGTATTGTTATTGAAAAATATTAGAAATTGGGTACATACTCATGTATTGATCAAATGTAAAACCTTATGCATTGATGTTCTTGTACATAGAAAGAAAAAAAGAAAAATGAGAAAAACAAAAGAAAAAGAAAAGAAAAAAGAAAAAGAATATGGAAAAAAAATATAGAAAAAGAAAGAAACAAAGAAAAAGACAGAAATAAAAAGGGGACAACATGCCCCAAAGTAAAGTCCAATAAAGATCAATGCATATGTGTTGTAAAGCGAAAAGAAAATGCATGAGTATGTGAAAAAGTGAGGAATGGGTAGTTAGATTAGTACTTAATTGTATAGGTCATTATATAGGTTAGGTGGGAAGTCTAAGCTTATCAAAGATTCAAATTCCAAGCTCACTTAACCATATATGCATCCTACCTTGACCCTAGCCCCATTACAACCTAAAGAAAAGACCTCATGATAGATGTATGCATGCATGAAATATATGTTGATTGTTAGAAGAAAAACAAATCTTAGAAAGCATGAAATAGAGGAGAATTGAGAGAATCAACCCTAAACACTTGAGCGAATAGAGCGCAAACACATCCAGTGAGGGTTTGTTGCTCAATTACATGTTTCCATCTATAAGTATCACTTTTCATGCAAGTTTGTAAAAATATTTAATAGCTCAATTCAATTTTGGATTAGACTTGCTAGTCCTTTAGCCCTTGTGCATATATGCTTCTTGGGAATTAATTTATTTTGACCAAGCAATTGCATTCATATAGATAGTTGCATATAGTTTAGGTTGCATATAGTTTATTCACATTGAATAAATGTTGATACCCTTTGTTTCTCTCTTGGCTTAAACATGAGGACATGCTTGGTTTAAGTGTGGGGAGGTTGATAAACCCCATTTGTAGGGTTTATCTTGTATTGATTTTTGGGGATTTTATCACCTTTTACCCACATTTATTCAATGAAATAGCATGGTTTTGTATATTCTCCTTTAATTGTGCTTAAGAGTGAAAACATGCTCTTTAGGTCTTAAAATAGCTTAATTTAATTCACCTTGATTCCATTAGATGCCTTGATATGTTTGTTAAGTGATTTCAGATTTAGGAGGCAAAGATTGGATCAAGGGAATGAAGGAAAAGCATGTAAAAATGGAGAACTCATGAAGAAATGAAGGAATCGCAAAAGCTGTCAAGCCGACCTCTTCGCACTTAATTGACCATAACTTGAGCTACATAGGTCCAATTGATGCGGTTTCAGTTGGGTTGGAAAGCTAACATCCGGAGCTTCGAAATGATATAAGATTTGCCATAGTTGCTATACATATAAGGATGCGTACATGCACTGTATGCGTACGCTCCGTTGGTGCACGTGATTCACTTCATGCAAACTCGTGGCTAGCGAATTCACAAGCCTTGTGGGCCCAATCCAACTCATTTCTGATGCTATTTAAGCCAAGGATTGAAGAGGGATGAACAAGTTAGTTACCATTAGTTTAGTTTAGCTTAGTTTTGGAGGGAAAGTTAGTTTTAGAGATAGAAGCTCTCACTTCTCTCTAGGATTAGGATTAGGATTAGGTTTAGTTCTTAGATCTAGGTTTTCATTCATCTTCTTCTACTTCTATCTTTCAATTCCTTGTAGTTACATTCATTCTTCTTCTATTCTTTTGTTGTAATTTCCTTTATGTTTTTCTATTGTTTTGTTGTAGATCTACTATTGTTCCTTCCATTTTCTTTCCATTCAATAAGAGGTAATTCATAATAATTGTGTTTCTTTTAATTGTTGTTGTTAATTCCTTTCAATAATTATTGTTAGATTTCATTCTTGTTGTCAATTTACTATGCTTTTCTTTTGTGCCTTCCAAGTGTTTGATGAAATGCTTGGTTGGATTTTAGTGCAGGTTTTGTTCCTCTTAGCCTAGGTAGAGTAATTAGTGACTCTTGAGTTATCTAATTCCTTTGTTGATTGATAATTAGAAGTTGCTAATTGATTTGAATGCCTCTATAGCTAGTCTTTCCTTTAGGAGTTGATTAGGACTTGAGGAATCAAATTGATTCATCCACTTGACTTTCCTCCATGGTTAGAAGTTAACTAAGTGGGAGCAATACACAATTCTCATCACAATTGAGAAGGATAACTAGGATAGGACTTCTAGTTCTCATATCTTGCCAAGAGCTTTGTTAGTTGTTAGTTTATTTCCTTTGCTATTTATAATTCTTGTCTATAATCTCAAAAACCCCAAAATAACTCACAACCAATAACAAGACACTTTATTGTAATTCCTAGGGAGAACGACCCGAGGTTCCAATACTTCGGTTTATAAATTTAGGGGTTTGTTTTAGTGACAAAAAACTTTTTGTATGAAAAGATTATTGTTTGGTTTAGGAACTATACTTGCAACGAGAATTCATTTGTGAAATTCTAAACCATCAAAAATCTAATCATCAGGCGTCCCAGTCAAATTGATATGTCTGGCACTTGAGAGAAGCTTCTTAGTATGCATCCAATCCTTCTGGAACAGGTGGGAGATCTAAAGCTTGCTGAATGGCCTTTTCAGTTATGGGGACTTGCTTCTGACGGACATAGACAGACTTTAGGGTTGGCATGTGAAAGTTGGAGTAGAATTCGACTACCCATGAAAGATTGACCTGCCGTGGCTGCTTCCGTAAGAAATCTCAGTGTCTCTTTTCAATGCGGGGCTCTATCAGATCAACAATGTTTGCAGGGAGGATAAGAAGGTGCTCGTTATTGTAGTTCCTTACTGCCAGAATGGGGAACATCTGCTCACAGAAGCGGTTAGTGAACTGCGCAGTGTCCTTGGCTAGAAAGGCTTTTTTAGATTCTTTGACCTTGATGATCCTATTGACTCGCTTTGTTGATGGTTTGATAGCTGTTGAAGATGGTTCCGCAGCTAGTGCTCTTTTTGTGCCACTTGTTGCCTATGGCTTGGGGGTAGCTATCTCTTTACCTTTCTTGGTGGCTATCCTGAAAGGGAAAAGAAACATGTAAGTCCAAGGCTTAGAGTAAGGAAGGGGATAGTACGAGTGATAATCAATGCCCAGGTAAGGAAAATAGTGAATGAAAAACATGGTCGCGATTCCATGGGATCAGTTCATCAATGAAAATATAGCAAGGGCATATGATGGCAAGATGCAAGATGTTTATTAGCATGCCGGCAAAGGCATGAGTAGCATAGATCAAGCATTAATTGCCTAATTTGATTATCAAGTGTTTCAAACTAACAATCTGTTTGTATGGACAATTATATTCAATCAATAAAATATTGAGAGGGGTTTTTTGAAAAGCAGGCGTTAGAGCAGTGGGATAGAATAATTTAAAAAATGCACAACGCCATACGAGCTTTTTTACAAACACTTAGCAAGCATGTTTAATATAATAGGGAAAGAATTAAATTGGAACATGCAAGCATCCCAAAAATAATTAATATTAATTGTCAAACAACTCAATAATAATAATCACAAGCATTTATAGAAGAAATCACCCATTAAGATATCTAACACCAAGTAGGGTAATGCAAAAATAGATAAAGGAAAGACCTGGAGAAGAAGGTGATGGAGGGAGGTAATGGGGATTGTGGATTTGAGAAAATATGAGAGAAGAGGGAAGAAGAAGAAAAGAGTAAAGAAAGAAGAAGAGAAGGGAAGAATTGAGATGAGGAAGGGAGATAATAGAAGAAAGAAAAGAAAGAAGAAGAGATAAGAAAGAACTTAGAAAAGAAAAAGATTAGATATGAAAAACAGGGCTGCGTAGGGTTCAGATACGGATTTGCGAACGACGTGCACGTGTGGATTGCGCGGAGGGAAAGGTGATGCGTAAGCGTCGGTCACGCGGACGTGTGACCATGTTTGTGCTTCTAGCGCGAGGGCAACGTGGCTCTCGCACAACCCTCTATTCAAATTGGGATGTGTGCCAAAATATCAAGTGACGCATGCACGTCAGGAACGCGCACGCGTGAAGGTGCTTATGTTGAAAGTGACGCGCACGCGTCTACGACGCGTACGCGTGATGCGATTCGTGCCTCGGGCACAGTACCAGCACCAAGCCAGCCCAACTTTCAGCTGAAAATCCTTTTACATCGAATTCGCAAGGGCATGCGTGCGCGTCATTGATGCGTACGCGTGGAGTGCCAATTTCTCAAATGACGCGTACGCGTGAGGGACGCATACGCGTGGTAATGCTTGTGCGATTGGCACACTTTTTGTATTGTTCCCACGCAACTTTCTATTCAGTTTTTTTTTTGTGTAGATACAAATGCAGTCTATATGCAGAAATAATGAGAAGAGTCACTGAAAATAGAAGTAAGAAAAGTGGAACGATCATACCATGGTGGGTTGTCTCCCACCCAGCACTTTGCTTTAACGTCCTTAAGTTGGACGGGCCACCAGCTTAATCTGCTTCTGTTGGCGGGTCCTCCAAGAGGAAAACCTCTATCTCTTTATTATCATTTATATTCTCACCATGATACAGCTTTAAGCGATGTCCATTGACTTTTATGAGATTGGAACTTGAAGGATGGCTCAGGTGGAAGACTCCATATGGCACTGTCTTCTCTAATCTGTAGGGACCTTCCCACCTTGATCTCAACTTGCCTGGCATGAGCCTCAGCCTGGAGTTGTAAAGAAGAACAAATTCCCAAGGTCTGAACTCTCGCTGTTTAATGTGCTTATCATGCACAGCTTTCATCTTTTCTTTGTAAAGCCTGGAGTTATAATATGCTTCTAAGCGAAGATTCTCTAATTCTTGTAGTTGCATTTTCCTTTCTGCTCCAGCCTTCTCAAATCCCATGTTGATTTATCTCACTGCGTAGAATGCCTTGTGTTCTACCTCCACAAGGAGGTGGCAAGCCTTTCCGTATATTAGGCGGAAGGGGCTCATCCCGATTGGTGTCTTGTATGCTATCCGATATGCCCAAAGCACATCTTGTAGTCTGGTGCTCCAGTCCTTCCTATTAGGCTTGACTATCTTCTCTAGGATATGCTTTATCTCTCTGTTAGACACCTCTACTTGTCCATTAGTCTGCAGGTGGTAGGCAGTTGCTACCTTATGGACAATCCCATGCTTCTTCAGTAGTCCTGCTAATCTCCTGTTACAAAAGTGAGTGCCTTGATCACTCACGATTGCTCGTGGTAATCCAAAGCGACAGATAATATGGTTTCTAACAAAGGAGACAATAGTGTTAGCATCATCAGTGCGGGTAGGAATGGCTTCCACCCATTTAGAAACATAATCTACAGCCAACAGTATATAAAGATAACCACTAGAGTTTGGGAATAGACCCATGAAGTCAATGCCCCAAACATCAAAAGTTTCACAGAATAGCATAATTTGTTGGGGCATTTTATCCTTCCTGGATATATTCCCAAACCTTTGGCATGGGGGACAAGATTTACAGAAGGCAGCTGCATCTTTAAAAAGAGTAGGCCACCAGAATCCACAGTCTAAAATTTTTCTAGCTGTTCTTTGAGGGCCAAAATGTCCACCAACTCTTAGAGGAGTGGCAGGCCTCTAAAATGGACTGGAATTCTGATTGAGGCATAATCTTCTAATTATCTGGTCAGCACCATACCTCCATAAGTATGGCTAACTAGATAATTAGCTACAGGTGCATACCAAGGAACTACTTCAGATACTACATGCAAGCTATCAAATGGAAAGGCATCATTGATAGGAGTGGAGTCATGCTTGATGTGCTCAAGACAACTCAAATGGTCTGCCACTAAATTCTGAGAACCACTCCTATCCCTAATTTCTAAATCAAATTCTTGCAGCAGCAGTATCTAATGTATCAGTCTTGGTTTGGACTCTTTTTTAGCTAACAGATATTTGAGAGCTGCATGGTCTGAGTACACTACAACTTTAGTACCAAGTAAATAGGCTCAGAATTTATCCAGAGCAAAAACAATAGCTAAAAGCTCTTTTTCAGTGGTAGTTTAATTAGACTGAGCAACGTCTAAGGTCTTTGAAGCATATGCAATTACGAAAGGGTCCTTACCTGTGCGCTGGGCCAGCGCCGCTCCTACAGCATGGTTGGAGGCATCACACATGACCTCAAAAGGGCTGACTCCAGTCTGGTCCTCGCACAATTAGAGCTTGAGTTAAGATGATCTTCAGCTTATCAAACGCTTCCATACAGTCCTCACTCAGCTCAAATTCAACATCTTTCTGTAGCAGTCTAGATAAAGGTAAAGATACCTTACTGAAGTCCTTGATAAATATTCGGTAAAAATGAATGGCCTGGTTGAGACGCCTATAGTCAATGCATACCCTCCAAGAGTTCTGCATTCTAGTTACTATGACCTCTCCTTGCTCATTCTTTACTGTTGTGACTCCAGACTTCTTAGACACCACTTGCACTGTGTTGACCCATTCGCTATCTGAGATAGGGTAGATGATATCTGCTTCCAGCAGTCTGGTCACTTTCTTCTTGACAACCTCCAAAATGGTGGGATTCAGTCTTCTTTCGGGTTGACGAACAGGCCTTGTTCCCTTTTCTAAAAATATTCTGTGCTCACAAACTTGAGGGCTGATGCCTACTATATCCGGCAAGCTCCACCCAATTGCTTTCTTGTGTCTTCTCAGCACACCAAGCAACTGCTCCTCTTATTGGGATGTGAGTTCCCTTACAATAATAACTGGGAGCTTCTGATTGTCCTCAAGGTAAGCATACTTGAGGTGGGATGGAAGGGGTTTTAACTCCAATTTCTGCTCCTGACTTGGCACTAGATTATCTGGAGCTAGTGATGATGGCATAATGTCCTCATTGTGTTCAAAGGGGTTCCCCACACTTGGACCTTGCTCCATGTGCATCTCTTCTACTACTTCCTAATGAACTGCAACCACTGTCTCATCAATTATGTCACACTGGAAGATGGAATGGTCTTCTGGAGGATGCTTCATAGCCTCATTCAGATTAAAGCTCACTGCTTGGCCGTCTATCTCAAAAGAATAGGTTCTTGAGAATGCATCCAACTTGAACTTTGAGGTCTTCAGGAATGGTCTTCCGAGCAAGATGGATGACGGCTTTCCTGAGTCATTTTGGGGCATCTCCAAGATATAGAAGTTAATGGGAAATGTGAGCCCCTTGATGCTCACTAGCATGTCCTCAGCAATTCCAACCACTGTAATAATGCTTTTATCTACTAACACAAAACGAGCTGCCAACCTTTTTAAGGGAGGGAGCCTCAAGGCATTATATATAGACAAAGTCATAATACTCACGCACGCTCCTAAATCACACATGCAGTCAGAAAATATTACATCCCCAATGGTACAGTTAACCATGCATGGACCTGGATCACTACATTTTTCAGGTATATCCCCCATTAAAGCAGATATAGAACTCCCTAAAGGAATAGTTTCTAATTCATTAATCCTATCCTTATGTATGCACAAATCCTTTAGAAACTTTGCATATTTAGATACTTGCTGAATAACATCAAAAAGGGGGAACAGTTACCTCAACCTTTTTGAAGATTTCTACCATTTTTGGGTCAAGTTCCATCTTCTTTTTGGGTTTTCTTGCAAGGTGTGGAAATGGGATAGGGGTGGCGTCTTTGGTATCCTTAGCTCCTTCTAGTGTGCCATTCTCTGGTTGAGTTTCTTTTTCTTCAACTGTGTCTTGTACTTCATCTTCCTTTTCAACATCCTCCACTTCAACCATGTCCTCAGCCGGGGCGTGTTCTAGTGGGCTTGGCTCCTTGGGATTCCTCTCTTGCAGTGTGGTTCCGGACCTCAAGGTGATGGAATTGATGCCACCCTTGGGGTTGGGTAAGGGTTGAGAAAGAATTCCACTGGAGCTTGAAGGCTGATTGTTGGAGTTATTCAGTGATCCAATCTGTGAGACAAGAACTTGTAAGGTAGAGTTCAGACCATTTAAAGTAGAAGGTTGTTCTCCATGGTCTTCTGTCTCTGATCAATAGAGTGTAGTAACTCATCATTGGAAGAGGAAGAGGGGTAAGTGATCTGAGGGATTTGCTGAGACGCTTGGGGCTGCCTTAGGTGAGGTGCTCTGTAAACCTGGTTCTGGTTCTGTTGTTGATAGGTAGGGTTCTGCGAATACTGGTTCTGCTGATTGTTGTTATTATTCCACCTCTGATTTCCTTGGCTGTCTCTGCCTCCTCTGTTATAGTTGTCCCTCCAACCTTGGTTAAAGTTCCCACCTTGGTTATAGTTGCCTTGTTGATAGTATCCTTGATTCGAGCGGTCATAGAAATTGTGAGTAGCTGCCATAGTGTTGTCCTCATGTTGGAGTTGTGGACATTCATCAGTGTAATGATTATAATCAGCACATATTCCACATTCTCACTGAGGAACCAATTGTTGACTATGTTGTGGTGAAGGGTGTTGAGATTGTTGTTGGCCCAGATGTATCTGCTTCAGTAGGTTGGTCATCTCACATATTGATTGTGTGAGAGCATTATTCTCATTGCTAGAGGAAACATCTGCCACAGCCTTAGGGTGGTTGATCCTGTTACGCTTGTGAGTCTGAGCAAACTCAACCAGGTCGGCGATCAGCTTCCATGCTTCATCTGTGGTCTTGTACTTTTTCAGAGAACCATTGCTCACACCATCTAACGTAGTCTTATCCTGAGGCTTTATACCTTGTGTGAAGTAGCCGATCAATACCAACTTGTCAATCATGTGGTGGGGGCATGCATCTAGGAGATTAGTGAAGCACTCCCAATACTCGTAGAGAGTCTCATATTTGCCTTGGATGATCATTGAAATCTCCTTCCTCAGTCTATCAATGACTTCAGCTGGAAAGTATTTTTCTAGGAATTCTCTCCTTAGCGTATCCCAGTTAGTAACAACTGCTTCAGGTTGCGTATAGTACCACTGAAGAACTGAAGATTGATGGTTTAGAAGTTATAATAAACTCTCGTTGTAAGTATAGTTACTAAACCAAGCAATCAACCTTTCTTACAAACGTTTTGGTTGTCACAAGTAACAAACCCCTAAATAAATTGATAACCGAAGTATTTAAACATCGGGTCGTCTTCTCAAGGAATTGCAGGGAGGTATGTTCTTATTATTGGCTATGAAAAAGGTAAATTTGGGGGTTTTGGAAATATGGAAGAAGTATGACAAGTAATTCAAATGACAATTAAAATAAATAAATAACTATAAAATAAACTCTTGGCAAGATATGAGAATTGAAAGTCCTATCCTAGTTATCCTTATCAATTGTGATGAGAATTGGATCTTTCTCCCACTTTGTTAACCTCTAACTATGAAGGTTAGTTAAGTGAATGAATTAATTCGAATCCTCAAGTCCCAGTCTTTCCTTGGGAAAAGTTAGAGTTATTGGATCTCGAATTAATTCTTGAAGAATTCCAATTTTCAGTCAACAATGAGTTTGATAACTCAAGAGTTACCAATTAATCAATCAAAAGCCAAAAGGGAATAAAATCTACTTGAATGAAAATAATTTGGATAGAGCCCAAGCATCAGTAACATATAAGTCTGAAATACCTCAATTGCATTAATAAAATAAAATCAATCCAAATATGAAGAGTCATAAGCCAAATAAACAACATCAATAATCAACAATTAAGAGAAGTCGAAATAAAAAGATATTGAACCTGATAAAAAGATGAGATAAAAATATTCCTAAGTTCTAAAACTCCTAATCCTAATCCTAAGGGAGAAGAGAGAATCTCTCTCACTAAAAACTACATCTAAAACCTAAAATTGTGAATTATGAAAGCTTGTTGAGTCTCTGCATGTTCCCTGACTTTAATTTGTGTTTCTGGGCCAAAAACTGGGTTGAAATGCGGCCCAGAATCTCTGCCAGCAACTTTTGTAATTCTGCAGATCGCGTACGTCACGCGTCCGCGTCGTCTACGCGATCGCGTCACTCAGCGTTTTTTGTATCACGCGTGCGCGTCGTCCACGCATTCGCGTCGTTCGTGCAGCTTCCAATCCGCGCGGTCGCATCAAGCACGCGATCGCGTCACTCTGATTTCTTCCATTTCGCGCGGTCGCATTAGCCATGCGACCGTGTGACTTCTCGCTGGTCATCTCCTTAATTCCTTGTATTCCTTCTATTTTTGCATGCTTTCTCTTCATTCTCTAAGCCATTCCTGCCCTATGAAGCCTGAAACACTTAACACACAGATCAAGGCATCGAATGGTAATAAGAGAGGATTAAGATTAGCTAAATTAAGACCAAGGAAGCATGTTTTCAATAATAGAACTGTTCCGAGGGTTACCTGAAACGTGGAGCTCGGTCGTCTGGCAAGACCCGAGGTGGGGGTTTCCGTGACCCGAGCTTGATGCGCTGAGCGGCGGGTGGTTGTACCTGCAATGACACTCCGATGCTTAAGTTAGCATGGGTCCAAGCAGATATATGTAGAATATGGAATGTGTGTTATACCTGGGTGCTCCAGTGTATTTATAGTAGTTGGCCGTGATCTTCCCTGGATAAGATATTCTTATCTTATCTTATCTTTTGGGGGTTTTATCCCTATCTTTGTGGAACCGCCTTTCCTAGGCCTTTTCGGCCTTTAGGTTTTTGGGCTTCGTTCCTTTTGATGGGCCTTCTTAGCTTATTTGTCCGAGGTCCGACCTCAGGCGTGGGCCTTGGGATGAGGTCGGACCTTCTATGAACTTACCGAGTTTTGGGGAGCTCGGTCAGGGTATGAACAGTGCCCCTGCCCGAGTTCGTCCTTCTTGAGAGGTCGAGCTCGGGCATAGTAGTTTTTTCAAAATTTGAAAATAGCCGTTTCAGCATTTATTGCTTTTTACCGTTTCTCCTCGATTTCCGTTCGGGCTCTGTGAAGGCATTATTTATTTGCCCCTTTCCTCATTTTCTTCGTTTATTCTGTTCCCTTTTCCGTTTTCTGATTTTTTGCCATCTCTCCTTCGAGCACCGCTCCTTCTTTCTCTTTGTTTTTCTTCTCCGATTCTTTCTGTGCGTTTTTCCGGGGTTTCTTCTGCGCCGCCTGTTTCTCCTTGCTGTTGGAACTTGTCGTTCTCTTTCTTTCCAGGTTCGTTCTCGTCTCTTTTTCTTTTTGTGTACATATGCTTCTGTTCTTTTGTGTGGCTTCTTTGTCTGTTTCTTTTTCTTTATGCCTGGGTTGCCCCGAAAAGAGGCGCCGCCATTGCCCTGTTGTTTGTACATGGGGGGGCTCTTTTTTGTTCTCTGGTATTTTGCTCCGGGTTGCTGTATTTTCTTCTAAAAGATCTTTGTTTCTTGCTTTTGCTGAATGGGTTTTTGCTGTCTGCCTTTATGTAATTTTTGTTTTGCTGTTTGTACTCTTCTTTGTAGGCAAGATTTTTATGTCTCGAAAGGTTCTTCAAGCAATGTCGACCAAGATTCCGAGTGGTCTTGGTTGGGTAGATCCTGTTCCTCTAAAAGTCCCTTCTGTGGTAGATTCTGAGTATTTAGCTAGGTTTCGTAGGCAATGTAGTATATGTGAAGATAGAGAGTCTGAGAGGGATTATGAGCTAGTAGCCCCGGATTCCGAGGAGAGAGTGTGCTTCCTGCCCTTAGATAGTTCCGAGAAGCTCTTCTTTTACGCTTATGATTGTTTTTTCTCTAAACTGAGCGTCCGACTTCCTTTTACCGACCTGGAGTCCGAGGTGTTGTGGTCTTGTAACCTTGCCCCTACGCAGCTCCATCCAAATTCTTGGGCATTTTTAAAGCTGTTCCAACTTTTGTGTCAGTTTTTGGGTGTCTCTCCCTCTATTTCTCTTTTTTCCTATTTGTTTGTGTTGACGAAGCCGGGGTCGGGTGGAGGGAAGGTGTCCTGGGTCTCTTTTAGGGCTAACCAGGGAAGAAAGTTTTGTACCCTGTATGATGAGTCCTTTCACGATTTTAAGAATTTTTATTTCAAAGTCCGGGCTATTGGAGACGTCCGACCTTTCTTTCTAGATGAGAGTGGGGAGCCTTCTTTTCCTCTTTGTTGGCAGGAGAATGTAGTGTCTGTTAAGTATACCTTTGAGAGTCTAGATGAGGTGGAGCAGGCTTTTGTGGGTGTGGTGAGCAGTTTATGGGGTCGGGCACCTCACTTGGACACGAAGAAAATGTTGGGAGATCCAAGCCTTCTCCGTTCCGAGTTAGGTAGTTCCCGACCTCTTCCGGAATTCATCTTTTTCAGTATTTTTGTATTGCCTGTTTTTGGTGGAATTTCTGTTGCTGTAATCCTTTTCTTTATTTCTTTGCAGAGATGTCTTCTCAGGAGGATTCCATGAAATTTCTTCGTCGGACGAAGAAGTCGGTGGCTGCTCGGAATATCGAGGCCGGGGAGGCTTCTGCCCGATCTTCTCCGCAGAAGACTACTGTGGGTGTTCAGACTCGGTCGAAGACTATTCCGACTCCTCAGTTCCGAGCTATAAGTCAGGATCCTCCGACCTCTGGGCCTGTTACTTCTTCTCCTCCTCCGTTCTCGGGTCCTCCTCCCAAGAAGCAGAAGACCTCTCCAGGGCTTGCCGGTTTTAATGATAAGGACTTTGATGCTCTTGGTTGGATTGAGCAGCATATCCTCCCTCAGACCTTTATTTCTACTGATGATGTGTCTATGGAGCATCATTTTCAGTATATGGCGCGGAGCTGTGTCCGGATGGCTAGTCTTCATGCCGCTATTGCCCGGGAGTTCAAGAAATCTCCTCTTGGGGCAACTAGCTCCCGACTTGAGAAGGCTCAGTCCGAGCTTGATAGGATTAGTCAACTGAAGGCTGCCAGGATTACTGAGCTGGAGGCTTCTTTGGAGAAAGAGAAAGCTAGGGCTACTGCGGCTGTGGCGTCAGCGAGGACGTCTGAGGAGATGGCGAAGGCGGCCACAGAGAATTATACTCGGCTATATGCCGAGCTTGTGGAGACGAAGGAGGAGTTGCGATCTGCGCAGGACAAGTTTTACGAGCTGGAAGGTCATGTGGCCAAGGGTATGGATGCTATGTTTGAAAATCTGAAGGCTCAGGTTCGGGTTCTTGCTCCCGACCTAGATCTGAGCTTGTTCAGTACGGATAACGTCGTTGTGGAGGGAAAGATTGTTCCTGCTCCAAACGAGGATGAGGTTCCGGCGTCCGACCCCGAAGTTCCTGTTGAGAACCCGACTTCCTCTTTGGCCGGGGATGGATCTGGTGTGGGGGTTTCAGACCCGGGTGACGTTGTCGTCGATGCAGTCCCGATTTCTATGTTTGCTCCGCAGCCTTCTGTTGATGCGGAGTCTGGAAAGGACCTTGATCCTCTGTAATCTTTGATGTTTTGCCCGACCTGTGGGCTTTTTGTTTTTGGATGGTTACTGTGAACGCTTTTGGACACCTTTTTGCTTATTAGCTACTTTGTAGTAACTTTTTTAGCTTTATTTGGTGTTTGCGTTTTGACTTGTTGCTTCCGCTTTTGTGCTTTTTAGTTGTTTTCTGATAACAACTTTTTAGCTAGCGTTTTGACCTTTTGTTTTTGCTTTTGTGCTTTTTTAGTTGTTTTCGGATAACAACTTTTTAGCTAGCGTTTTGGCCTTTTGTTTTCGCTTTTGTGCTTTTTAGTTGTTTTCGGATAACAACTTTTTAGCTAGCGTTTTGACTTCTTGTGCTTTCGTTCTTTCGCTTGTACTTTTTAGTTGTTTTTTGTAAAGCAACTTTTTAGTAAGCGTTTTCGAAACTTCCTTCGATTTCGTTCTTTCGCTTGTACTTTTTAGTTGTTTTTTGTAAAGCAACTTTTTAGTAGGCGTGTTCGAAATCTTGGTCTTTCGCCGTTTTAAGGCTTCTTTCTCTGGTCCGGGCCTTTCCTCGGACCTCGGATGCCTCGAGTACCTCCTTTGTTGGGTCCGACCTTGTTGCCGGTTGGCCCTTTAAGTTATTTTTGTAATCTCTTTTTGTTTGGCTTTTTGAGCCTTTCCAGAGTCACTTTATAACTTCTCACATTAATTTGAACCTCGTCGCTTTATCTTTGCCGACCTTGTGTGGTCTCTTGGCAAATGATTTTTTGCGTTTTGTCGAGCATAAATTAATGCGCCTTGGCGGGGTACTTTTCCAGGATTTTGTTTTATCATGAAGAACAAAAGAAAATAGAGAAATTTGATTAGTAAAAAAAAAAGAATATTTACAGAGTGTTTACCCTTTGACTAGGTCGGGTATCTTACTTAACCGGGTGTCTCATTAAAAAACCCTTGTAGGGAAAAAGAGTACACCTCGGGTTTAAGTTTTTTCTAGCTGTAGTACCGCCTTAGATTACAGGCGTGCCAGGCTCTGGGCAGCTCATTGCCTTCTAGGTCGGATATTTTGTAGTAGCCTGTTCCTAAGACTTCTGTTACCTTGTAGGGTCCTTTCCAGTTTGCAGCTAGCTTTCCTTCTCCCGACTTTTGTGTTCCGATGTCATTTCGGATTAGAATCAGGTCGTGAATGGAGAAGCTTCGCTTTATTACCTTCTGATTGTATCTGAGGGCCGTTCGTCGCTTTAGGGCTTCTTCTCGGATTCGGGCTCTTTCTCGGACCTCGGAGAGGAGGTCGAGTTCGTCCCTTTGTGCCTGTGGGTTACCTCCTTCGTTGTAGAAGATGATTCTGGGCGACCCTTCATCTATTTCGACAGGAATCATTGCCTCCATCCCGTAAGCTAGTCGGAATGGCGATTCTCCCGTTGTAGAGTGTGGGGTTGTTCGATATGCCCATAGCACCTGGGGGAGCTCCTCGGCCCATGCCCCTTTGGCCTCTTGGAGTCTTCGCTTTAACCCGGCCAAGATGACTTTATTTGCAGCCTCTGCTTGTCCATTGGCTTGTGGGTGCTCGACTGATGTGAATTGCTGTTTGATTTTAGTTCGGCCACTAAGTTTTGGAAATTTGTGTCCGTGAACTGTGTCCCGTTGTCTGTCGTGATGGAGTAGGGGACTCCGAACCTTGTGACAATGTTTTTGTATAGGAATTTGCGGCTTTTCTGAGCCGTAATGGTGGCTAAAGGTTCAGCTTCGATCCACTTTGTGAAGTAGTCGACCCCTACTATGAGGTATCGGACTTGCCCCGGTCCTTGTGGGAATGGGCCGAGTAGGTCGAGTCCCCATTTTGCGAAGGGCCATGGTGCGGTGATGCTGATAAGGTCTTCGGGTGGTGCCTTGTGAAAATTGGCGTGTTTTTGGCAGGGAGGGCATATTTTCACAAATTCCGTTGCGTCTCTTTGCAAGGTCGGCCAGTAGAACCCGGCTCGGACTATTTTCTTGGATAATGCCCGAGCTCCGAGATGGTTCCCACACATGCCTCCGTGGACTTCTTCAAGGACGCTCTTTGTCTCTGAGGTCGGGACGCACCTAAGGAGGGGGTTTGCGAATCCTCTTCTGTATAATACGTCGTGAATTAGTGTATAATTCTGGGCGTCTTTCGTGAGTCTTTTAGCTTCCTTTCTTTCGGCGGGGAGAGTTCCCGACTTCAGGTAGCTGAGTATGGGGGTCATCCATCCTTGCTGTTGGTCGGATATATTTAGCGTTTCTTCCTCTCTTAGCACGGAGGGAGATCGTAAGGTTTCCTGAAGGAGACTTCTGTTGTTGCCTCCGGGCTTGGTGCTGGCAAGCTTTGAGAGGGCGTCTGCCCGGGCATTTTGTTCCCGAGGTATGTGCTGGATCTGTATTTCTGAAAAGTGGCGTAATTGTGCCTGTGTTTGGTCCAGGTATTTCTTCATAGTTGGGTCTTTGGCCTGGTAGCTTCCATTTACTTGTGATGTGACGACCTGGGAGTCGCTGAAGATTGTGATTTTCTGGGCTCCGACCTCTTCGGCTAGTTTTAGCCCCGCTAGTAGGGCCTCGTATTCGGCTTGGTTGTTTGAAGCCTGGAACTCGAATTTTAGGGATAGTTCTATCCGCGTTCCTTGGTCGCTTTCGAGTATAACCCCTGCTCCACTTCCTGTTTTGTTTGAGGACCCGTCGACATACAGGTTCCATGAGAGTGGGGTTCCAGGGGTCTCAGCGTATTCTGCGATGAAGTCGGCTAGATACTGAGATTTTATGGCAGTCCGGGCTTCGTAGTGGAGGTCGAACTCGGACAGTTCCACCGCCCATTGTAGGATTCGTCCCGCCAGGTCTGTTTTTTGTAGGATGTGTCTCATGGGTTGGTTTGTCCGGACTTTGATGGTGTGGGCCTGAAAGTAGGGACGGAGCCTCCGAGCTGTGAACACTAGGGCGTAGGCGAATTTTTCTATTTTCTGATAGTTTAATTCGGCCCCTTGTAGTGCCTTGCTTACAAAGTATACGGGGTGTTGTCCTTGGTCATTTTCTCGTATCAATGCTGAAGCGACTGCTCGATGTCCGACCGAGAGGTATAGTACGAGCTCTTCCCCTTTTACAGGTCGGGTTAGGATTGGTGGCTGCCCGAGGAACTCCTTGAATTCTTGAAAGGCTTTTTCGCACTCCGGGGTCCATGAGAAGGGTTTCCCTTTCTTTAGGAGTGAGTAGAGAGGTAGTGACTTTATCGCTGATCCTGCCAAGAATCTTGATAAGGCGGCCAGCCTTCCATTCAGTTGTTGTACTTCTTTGACACACGTCGGGCTCTTCATATTGAGTATTGCTTGGCATTTGTCCGGGTTTGCTTCGATGCCCCTTTGAGTCAGCATGAAACCTAAGAACTTTCCGGCTTCTGCGGCGAAGGTGCACTTCGTCGGGTTAAGTCTCATGTTGTGTTTTCTGAGGGTGCCGAAGACACTGGTGAGGTCGGTCAGTAAGTTTCTGTCTTCTTGTGTCTTTACCAGCATGTCATCGACGTACACCTCCAGTTGTAGTCCGATGTGCTCTGAGAACACTTTGTTCATTAGCCTCTGGTAGGTTGCCCCTGCGTTCTTCAGCCCGAAGGGCATTACTACGTAGTAGTAGTTTGCCCTTGGGGTTATGAACGAGGTCTTTTCTTGGTCAGGTCCATACATCGGGATTTGGTTGTATCCCGAGTATGCGTCCATGAAGGAGAGATATCTATAGCCTGAGGCTGCGTCTACTAAGGCGTCGATGTTTGGTAGCGGGTATGGATCTTTGGGGCAGGCTTTGTTGAGATCCGTGTAGTCGACGCACATCCTCCATTTTCCATTAGGCTTTTTTACCAGGACCACGTTTGCGAGCCATAGGGGGTATTTTACTTCCCTAATGAACCCTGCATCTAATAGTGCTTGTACTTGTTCTTCTATTGCTTGCATGCGTTCGGGCCCGAGCTTCCTGCGTCTTTGTTGGACAGGTCGGGATCCCGGATACACTGATAGCTTGTGGCACATTAGATCGGGGCTTATGCCTGGCATGTCGGAGGCTTTCCAGGCGAAGAGGTCGGAATTCTCCCTTAAGAGGTTTATGAGTTCCTCTTTTAGGCCTGCCTCGAGGTTTGCTCCTATGTTTGTTATTTTTTCAGGTGTGTTCCCAATCTGGACTTTTTCGGTTTCTCCCTCTGGTTGTGGCCGAAGATCTTCTCGGGCTTGAACTCGTCCGAGTTCTATCGTGTTGATCTCTTTCCCTTTTAGGCTTAGGCTTTCGTTGTAGCATCGCCGTGCTAGTTTTTGGTCGCCTTTTAGGGTAGCGATTCCTTTTGTGGTAGGGAACTTCATACAGAGGTGTGGGGTCGAGACTATAGCTGCCAGTCTGTTTAAGGTTGGTCGCCCAATGAGGGCATTGTATGCTGAAGTGACGTCGACTACAATGTAGTCGATGCTTAATGTTTTAGATTGCTCGCCTCTTCCAAAGGTAGTGTGTAGCGAGATGTATCCTAAGGGATGGATTGGGGTGTCCCCTAGCCCAAATAGGTCGGTGGGATAGGCTTTTAGCTCTTTTTCTTCAAGTCCGAGCTTGTCGAAGGCTGCTTTGAACAGGATATCTGCTGAGCTTCCCTGGTCAATCAGGGTTCGATGTAAGTTGGCGTTTGCTAGAATAACGGTGATTACCATTGGATCGTCGTGCCCGGGTATTATCCCTTGAGCATCTTCTCGGGTAAATGAGATAGTGGGCAACTCGGGCAGGGGACTGTCTTCTCGGACATGATAGACTTCTTTGAGGTGTCTTTTTCGCGAGGATCTGGATGTTCCTCCGCCTGCAAAACCTCCGTTTATCATGTGAACGTGTCTTTCAGGGGTTCGCGAGACTTGTTCGGCCCGACCTTCATTGTCTCCCCGTCTTCTCTTCCTGGTCTCTTCTCCTTTCTCCGCTATGTATCTGTCGAGCTTTCCTTCTCTGGCTAGCTTTTCTATAACATTCTTTAGGTCGTGGCAGTCGTTGGTAGAATGACCGTAGAGCTTGTGATATTCGAAGTATTCGGACCGATCTCTCCCCGCTCTTTTGTGTTTTAGAGGTCGGGGCGGTGGAATCTTTTCGGTGTGGCATACTTCTCTGTAGACGTCTACCAGGGAGACTCGGAGGGGGTGTAGTTGTGGTACTTCCGTGGCTTGTCCGAGCTGGGTTCTTCTTTTTTCTTCTGTTCCCGATCTCGATCTCGGAGTGGGTAGGTTGATTCCTTCCTAGAAGAGTCTCTTAGCTGGGAGATTTCCTCCATGTTGATATATTTTTCTGCCCGTTCCTGCACCTCGTATAGGGAGGTCGGGTACCGTTTGGATAGGGATTGGCTAAACGGTCCCTCTTTCAGGCCGTTTGCTAGTCCCATGATGGCCGTTTCAGTGGGCAAGTGTTGTATGTCCAGGCAGGCTTTGTCGAATCGCTCCATGTATTCTCGGAGAGTTTCTTGGTTACCTTGTTTGATCCCGAGTAGACTGGGGGCATGTTTTGCCTTGTCCTTTTGAATGGAGAACCTCGTTAGGAACTTTTTGGTTAGGTCTTCGAAGCTGGTGATTGATCTTGGTGGCAGTTTGTCGAACCACTTCATAGCTGACTTGGTGAGAGTGGTGGGGAAGGCTTTGCACCGAATCGCGTCGGAGGCGTCGACTAGGTACATTCTGCTTCTGAAGTTGCTGAGGTGGTGACTTGGATCGGTGGTGCCGTCGTAGAGATCCATATCGGGTGGTTTGAAGTTTCGTGGTACCTTCTCCTTCATGATCTCTTTTGTGAAGGGATCATGATTGCCTTCGGGGGTGGTGTCGTGTTCTGTCCGATCTTTCAGGTTGGCCTCTATTTTCCGCAGTTTTTCTTCTAATTCTCTGTGCTTGCGAGCCTCCCTTCTCAGATCTTGTTCAGTTTCTTTTGCTTCTTTATGTCCTCTTCGAGTTGTTTCAGTCGGTTTTGTTGTGCCCGGACTGCTTCTAGAATTTCCGAGCTCTTTTCTCTTTCGGGATTTTGTGGATCTTTGTTTGGGAGAGATGTCTTTGGGCGATTCTGTTTGTTTCCTCCTGGAGTGCGTGGTGATAGAGGGCTGTCCGGTCGTTCTCCGGTGTCAACTTCCTCCTCTTGTTCTGAAGCAGCGTGGTCATTGTTGGAAGAGTCGTCCGCCATGGTAAGGGGATGACTTCCAGGGTCCCCGGCAACGGCGCCAATGTTCCGAGGGTTACCTGAAACGTGGAGCTCGGTCGTCTGGCAAGACCCGAGGTGGGGGTTTCCGTGACCCGAGCTTGATGCGCTGAGCGGCGGGTGGTTGTACCTGCAATGACACTCCGATGCTTAAGTTAGCATGGGTCCAAGCAGATATATGTAGAATATGGAATGTGTGTTATACCTGGGTGCTCCAGTGTATTTATAGTAGTTGGCCGTGATCTTCCCTGGATAAGATATTCTTATCTTATCTTATCTTTTGGGGGTTTTATCCCTATCTTTGTGGAACCGCCTTTCCTAGGCCTTTTCGGCCTTTAGGTTTTTGGGCTTCGTTCCTTTTGATGGGCCTTCTTAGCTTATTTGTCCGAGGTCCGACCTCAGGCGTGGGCCTTGGGATGAGGTCGGACCTTCTATGAACTTACCGAGTTTTGGGGAGCTCGGTCAGGGTATGAACAAGAACTAAACTAGGAAGGAATTGTAAAATCATGCAATTCATATGAATAAGTGGGTGAAAAGCTTGATAAAACCACTCAATTAAATACAATATAAACCATAAAATAGTGGTTTATCAACCTCCCTACACTTAAACATTAGCATGTCCTCATGCTAAACTCAAGGAGACCAAATAAATGAGTAGGAAAAGGCAAGACTCATGCAATGCAACCTATGAATGTGAATGCAACTACATGCTAAAATGATTCTACCTACTTGGTGAAAAAGTAAATAAATCTTCCAAGAATAAATATGAACTGGATTTCACTAATTCAAATCACAAAATACAATATAAGTAACTTGCAAGAAGAAGATAGCTCATGAAAGCAGGGAACATAGAATTAAGCACTGAACCTTCACTCGTAGTGTATATCACTCTAATCTCTCAAGTGTCTAGGGTCAATCACTCTGTTCTTCCCTAATCATGCTTTCTAAACTTTGTCCTTCATCTAACCAATCAACAAATATTTAGTATACCCATGCACACATCATGAGGTCTTTTCAAGGTTGTAATGGGGCCAAGGCAAGGGTGAGGATATATGTATGGCTAAGTGAGCTGTAAATTGAATCTTTGAGTAACCTGAGCTATCACCTAACATACATACATTCTATATAATTTTTAAAATCATGCCTAGCTACCCATAATTCCCACTTTTATATCATATACTCATGTGTCAACTTTTCTTTTGATTTGTGTCACATATGCATTGATCTTTTATTAACTTAACATTAGGGTAATTTTGTCCCCTTATTTATTTATTTATATTATATATTTTTTTCTTTTCTTTTTCTCTTTTTTTTTTCTTTTTTTTTTTTTTGAAAAGTAAAAAAAAACTGAAATATCATATCAATGCATATGGAATTTTTTTGATTTTCTATTTTACATGAGTAGGTTCCCAAATTTCTCAATCTTCAAAATTAGCAACATGATACATTCCCTTTATTAACCCATGTTCCCACAGTTTTCCCACACTTAGTTGATACATAATCTCTATCTTAAGCTAACCAAAGATTCAATTTGGGATTTTTACTTTTGTTTTTCTGCTTAAGGCTAGTGATGTGGTTATAGAACAGAAGAGGATTAAAAGGCTCAAGGTGGCTAACAAAGGTGATGTAAAGGGTAGGCTTATTTGGGATAAGTGAGCTAAAATCAAATAATGGCCTCAATCATATGCAAACATGTAAATACACTAAATATTGGACATATAGAATGGAACAAAGTAAAGATTGCAATCATAGAGAAAAAAATACACAAGAATAAATATTATGGTTAAATAATGTAACCATGTAAATAAGCTCAAAATCTCAAAGGTTGTGTGTTCTTTGGCTCAAAAACCATGTTCCAAATACAACTTCAAACAAGTTTTACACAAAAATTTTGATTTTAAATTAGTGAAAATTTTTCAAAAAATAGGGTCTTAGAAGAAACTCATTACTTTAACCAAGCAGTGGCTAAATGCATAAAATCAAACAATCATGCAATGAAACATGCAAATGCACAAAGAAAAGAAAACAATGGTGTTGGAAAGAAGAAAATAGCTAACCCATGGAGATCGGTATCGACCTCCCACACTTAAAGATTGCACTGTCCTCGGTGCATGCTAAGATGTACAAGTGGATGGGCTGCTCCAACTGATGCCTTTTTCTATAGATTGTGCAGATTGACTTGCCTATTTCCTCATATAGAAGTTCTTCCTTTTCCCTCCCTCGGTGGCCATCCTGAAAGAAGAAAAAAAGGGAGAAAAGTAACCCAAAATTAAAGATAAGAAAATAAATGAAATATGGGTTGTTTAATGCCAAATAATAAAGGTCTCAATTACATGGTAGCTACAACATGCAGTGAGAAAACAGTAAAAACATACGGCATATCAATAGTGCAAGAATTGCAACAATGGGGAAGAGTGTGGGTAATGGAAGTATCAGTACAAGCTCATGTCAATGCAAATGGAGTGCAAGTATCATAAAAGATTGGCATTGGCAAATAATTAATATCATCCCACAGTGTAAAACAAGTTACCAAAATAAATTCAAGAAAAGATGCAATAGTTGAATAAGAAAAAAAATTTTAACACCAATGGAAAAATAAAAAAAATCAGAAAAGAAAATAAAAGTATGCACAAAATTAAAATGCAATGAATGAAATATGCAAATAAAATGAAATAAAATGGAAGTGAAAAAGGATGAGAAGAAGAAAAAGAGAATGATAAAGGAGAGAGAAAGAAGAAATTAGGATTAGAAAAGAAAAGATAAGATAATTGGTGCGGTTTTGAATAAGTTGTGCAGCGCAGGCGACGTGGACGCGTGAGTGACGCGGTCGCGTGGTGCACGATAAGGTCAGGTGATGCGGACGCGTAGGTCATGTGATCGCGTGGTTTGATTTGTGCAATTGGCGAGAGTGCAGCCTCGCGTTCGCGCAACTCTCTGTTTCAATGCATTTTGCCAAAAATCTGGGTGACGCGGTCGCGTGGTTGACGCGATCGAGTGAATGGCCAATTTCAAAAAATGACGCGGACGCGTGGGGCACGCGTTCGCGTGGTAAGGCTTGAGATTCTAGCATGAGTCCAGCCCAATTCCAGCTCAACTTTTGGCCATACACCCTTTTTACGTCGATTTACAAAGCCACACGGTCGCGTGGGTGATGCGGACGCGTGGGAGGCTTATTTTCCATAGGACGCGGACGCGTCAGTGACGCGGTCGCGTGGGTAAACTGTGCCAAGGGCACGCCTCCAGCCACACTTTCGCGTGACTCTCTGTTCAACTTTCTTTTCTTCATAACGCACTGGTGACGTGGACGCGTCAGCGATGCTGCCGCGTCGTGTGCGTTTTTTTTTTAATGCAGTATGCAGAATGCAAAATGATATGAATGTTATGAGTAATTCCAGGTTCAAGGAAAAATAAAATAAAACTTGAAAACAAATAAAACTAAATAAAAATGAAAAAGGAACAATCATACCATGGTGGGTTGTCTCCCACCTAACACCTTTAGTTAAAGTCCTTAAGTTGGACATTTGAGGAGCTTCCTTGTTATGGTGGCTTATGCTTGTACTGATCCAGGAATCTCCACCAATGTTTGCAAATCCAATATCCTCTGGGATCCCAAATCTTGTTTCTGCACCTGTCTTCAAGTTGATTATCATGATTCCATCCGGGTAGTTCAGCTTTAGAATTCTCACTGAAGCGTCCAAACAACTTCCTAGACCCATTCAATTGAGCTCTATACCAACCCTTGCAGTTAAACTTAAAGCTTCTAACCATAATGAACTTTGTAGGACAATTCTCACCACTGACCATCTTCCTCTTACTCTTAATGCCAAAAAGAGCTCTAAGCTGACCATCCATCTCTAGTAGCCCATATTCAAGTGGGAAAGTGGTGCACGAAATTGCAATAACACTTTTGCAATCCCGCACAACTAACCAGCAAGTGCACTGGGTCGTCCAAGTAATACCTTGCGTGAGCAAGGGTCGATCCCACGGAGATTGTCGGCTTGAAGCAAGCTATGGTTATCTTGTAAATCTTAGTCAGGATATCAGAAATTATCAGGATTGATTGGAAAAAGCAAAAGAACATGAAATGGTTACTTGTTTTGCAGTAATGGAGAATAGGTTGAGGCTTTGAAGATGCTCCATCTTCTGAATCTCTGCCTTCCTACTTTCTTCTTCATCAAACACGCAAGGCTCCTTCCATGGCAAGCTGTATGTAGGGTTTCACCGTTGTCAGTGGCTAACTCCCATCCTCTCAATGAAAATGTTCCTATGCTCTGTCACAGCATGGCTAATCAGCTGTCGGTTCTCGGTCAGGCCGGAATAGAATCCAGTAATTCTTTTGCGTCTGTCACTAACGCCCCGCCTGCTAGGAGTTTGAAGCACGTCACAGTCATTCAATCATTGAATCCTACTCAGAATACCACAGACAAGGTTTAGACCTTCCGGATTTTCTTGAATGCCGCCATCAGTTCTAGCTTATACCACGAAGATTCCGATTAAAGAATCCAAGAGATATCTACATAATCTAAAATAGAACGGAGGTGGTTGTCAGGCACACGTTCATAGTTGAGAATATGATGAGTGTCACGGATCATCACATTCATCCGGGTTAAGAACAAGTGATATCTTAGAATGGAAGCAAGCATGATTGAATAAGAAATAGTAGTAATTGCATTAATCCATCAAGACACAGCAGAGCTCCTCACCCCCAACCATGGGGTTTAGAGACTCATGCCGTGGAAAGTACACAAAGAAACGTGTAAAATGTCATGATGATCAGATACAATGTCAAAAGATCCTATTAATAGTAAACTAGTATCCTAAGGTTTACAGAAATGAGTAAATGACAGAAAAATCCACTTCCGGGCCCACTTGGTGTGTGCTTGGGCTGAGCAATGAAGCATTTTCGTGTAGAGACCTTTTCTGGAGTTAAACGCCAGCTTTCATGCCAGTTTGGGCGTTTAACTCCAAGTTTTATGCCAGTTCCGGCGTTTAACGCTGGAATTTCTGTAGGTGACTTTGAGCGCCGGTTTGGGCCATCAAATCTTGGGCAAAGTATGGACTATCATATATTGCTGGAAAGCCCAGGATGTCTACTTTCCAAAGCCGTTGAGAGCGTGCCAATTAAGCTTCTGTAGCTCCAGAAAATCCACTTCGAGTGCAGGGAGGTCAGAATCCAACAGCATCTGCAGTCCTTTTCAGTCTCTGAATCAGATTTTTGCTCAGAACCTTCAATTTCAGTCAGAAAATACCTGAAATCATAGAAAAACACACAAACTCATAGTAAATTCCAGAAAAGTGAATTTTAACTAAAAACTAATAAAAATATAATAAAAACTAACTAAAAGATACCAAAAACATACTAAAAACAATGCCAAAAAGGGTACAAATTATCCGCTCATCACAACACCAAACTTAAATTGTTGCTTGTCCCCAAGCAACTGAAAATCTAAATAGAATAAAAAGAAGAGAATATACTATAGACTCCAAAATATCAAAGAAACATAGTTCCAATTAGATGAGCGGGACTAGTAGCTTTTTGCCTCCGAACAGTTTTGGCATCTCACTCTATCCTTTGAAGTTCAGAATGATTGGCATCTATGAGAACTCAGAACTCAGATAGTGTTATTGATTCTCCTAGTTAAGTATAATGATTCCTGAACATAGCTAGTGTATGAGTCTTGGCTGTGGCCCAAAGCACTCTGTCTTCCAGTATTACCACCGGATACATACATGCCACAGACACATAATTGGGTGAACCTTTTTTTGATTATGACTCAGCTTTGCTAGAGTCCCCAATTAGAGGTGTCCAGGGTTCTTAAGCACACTCTTTTTGCCTTGGTTCACAACTTTATTTCTTTCTTTTTCTTTTTCTTCTCTTTTCTTTTTTTTTTCGAAAATTATTTATTTATTATTATTATTTTTTTTTAATACTGCTTTTTCTTGCTTCAAGAATCAATTTGATGATTTTTTCAGATCCTCAATAACAGTTCTCTTTCTCCTCATTCTTTCAAGTGCCAACAATTTTAACATTCTCAAAACAACAAATTCAAAAGACATATGCACTGTTCAAGCATTCATTCAGAAAACAAAAAGTATTGTCACCACATCAAACTAATTCAACTAGTTTCAGAGATAAATTCGAAATCCTGTACTTCTTGTTCTTTTGTGATTAAAGCATTTTTCATTTAAGAGAGGTGATGGATTCATAGGACATTCATATCTTTAAGGCATGAACTTTAAATTTTATTAATTATGAATTAAGAACAAGACTCAGAAAATAAATATAAGATGAAACAAAAATTTAAATAGGCTCCTAATGATAGAGGTTTTCACAGAGTTAGGACTCAACAACCTTGATTTTGAGAAGTGGATGCTCCCTCAGCTTGAGAGGAGAGCTTTTGGCGTTTCATCTCTTGGAGTTCACGCCCCTGCTTCTCTTGTTCCTTCAGCAATTTGCAGAGCATGCAGTTTTGATTCTGCTGTTCTTCCTTCAGTTGCTCCATAGTCTCTTGCAGCTTGTTAATAGATGCTTCTAGGCTGGCCCAGTAGCCAATTTCAGGAAATTCAGGGAGGAACTCCTGCGCCCTCCTTTTGATAGAGTTGTCTTGCACTTGTCCTTCCATTGACTTCTTGGTGATTGGATGTTCAATGGGTATGAATTCATCTACTCCCATCTTCACCACAGCCTCTTTACAGAGCAAAGAGATCAAACTTGGGTAAGCCAATTTGGCTTCAGTGGAATTCTTATTTGCAATTGTGTAGATCTCGCAAGCAATCACATGATGCACCTCCACTGCTTTTCCAAGCATAATGCAATGAATCATCACTGCTCTCTTGATAGTGACCTCAGAACGGTTGCTAGTGGGTAATATGGAACGCCCAATGAAATCTAGCCAACCTCTTGCAATTGGTTTGAGGTCTCCCCTCTTGAGTTGGTTTGGGACACCCTTAGAATTGGTTATCCACTTAGTTCCAGGGAGGCATATGTCCTCTAGAACTTGATCCAACCCTTTGTCTACTCTCAGCATTCTCCTATTAAAGGAGTCAGGATCATCTTGCAGTTGAGGCAACTTGAGGATTTCTCTTATTTTGTCCAGATGGAAGTATATAACTTTCCCTCTGACCATGGTTCTGTAGGTATGGTAAGCGGTTCCAGTCATTCTCTGCTTATCTGTCAGCCACAGATTTGAGTAGAATTCCTGAACCATGTTCCTTCCAACCTTTGTCTCAGGATTGGTTAGAACTTTCCATCCTCTGTTTCGAATTTGCTCTTGGATCCCCGGATATTCATCTTCTTTCAGATCAAATTTTACTTCCGGGATCACTGACCTCAGACCCCTTATTTTGTGATAATGGTCTTCATGTTCTTTGGTTAAGAACTTCTCTTGATTCCAAAGGTTCTTTGGATTATTCTCTTTCTTGCCTCTTAAATTGGTTTGTTTTCCCTTAGGAGCCATGATATTGATGAATCTTGGCTTAGTGATCACGGAAAAGCACACCAAACTTAGAGGTTTGCTTGTCCTCAAGCAAAAGAAAGGAAAGAAGAGAGAGAGGAAGAGGAAATTCGAATGGTGTGGTGGAATGAGGGGGAACAAACGTGCATTTATAAGGTGGGGAGGAGAGATTTCGAAAAATAAGAAGAGATTTGAGGAGATATGGAAAGAAATTGAGAAAAGGGTGAGTTTTTGAAGAAGATTTGGGATTAATTTGAGATAGATTTGAAGAATGGTTTTGATTTGTGAAGATTTGAGAGTGATTGATGAAAGGTTGAAGTGCATTTATGTAGAAGATTATGGGTAATAAAAGGAAAGTTTGAAAAAATTTGAGTTGAAAACGAAATTGTGGTCCCCCCACCTTTCTGGCGTTAAACGCCCAGAATGGCACCCATTCTGGCGTTTAACGCCCATTTGATGCCCCTTTTGGGCGTTTAACGCCCAGCCAGGTGCCCTGGCTGGCGTTAAACGCCAGAAAGTCTTTATCACTGGGCATTTTTCTAAACGCCCAGGATGCTGCACACCTGGCGTTAAACGCCCAGAATGGTGCCCATTCTGGCGTTTAACGCCCAAAATGGCACCATTCCTGGCGTTAAACGCCCAGAATGGTACCCATTCTGGCGTTTAACGCCCAAAATGCCCCTTACTGGCGTTTTTTCGCCAGTAAGCTCATTTTCTCTGCTTTTTGAGCTGAATCCTTCTGTAACTCTGTGAATTCCTTCATTTTTGATACTTGCCTCTGTAAGAATAAATCTTATAGCCTCCTAATGACTGGGTTGCCTCTCAGCAAGCGCTTCTTTACTGTCTTTAGCTGGACCTTTACTGAGACTCACTCAAGTCTCAGTTTTGAGCATTCCTGCTCAAAATTGCTTTCAAGATAATGCTTGATTCTCTGTCCATTAACAATGAACTTTCTGTCAGAATCAATATCCTGAAGCTCAACATATCCATATGGTGACACTCCTGTGATCACATACGGACCCCTCCACCGGGATTTGAGTTTTCCTGGAAACAATTTGAGCCTGGAGTTGAAGAGCAGAACTTTCTGTCCTGGCTCAAAGACTCTGGTTGACAACTTCTTGTCATGCCATTTCTTTGCCTTTTCCTTATAAATTTTTGCATTTTCAAAGGCATTGAGTCTGAACTCCTCTAGCTCATTTAACTGGAGCAATCTTTTTTCACCAGCTAACTGAGCATCCATGTTTAGGAATCTGGTTGCCCAGTAGGCTTTATGTTCCAGTTCCACGGGCAAATGGCAGGCCTTCCCATACACCAATTGGTATGGAGAGGTTCCTATAGGAGTCTTGAATGCTGTTCTGTATGCCCACAGAGCGTCATCCAAGCTCTTTGCCCAATCCTTTCTTCGGGCTATCACAGTCTGTTCTAAGATTCTTTTTAGCTCTCTGTTAGAGACTTCAGCTTGCCCATTTGTCTGTGGATGATACGGAGTTGCCACTTTATGGCTAATTCCATATCTAACCATAGCAGAGTGTAGCTGTTTATTGCAGAAATGAGTGCCCCCGTCACTGATTAGGACTCTGGGAACACCAAATCTGCTGAAGATGTATTTCTGGAGGAATTTCAGCACGGTCTTGGTATCATTAGTGGGTGTAGCAATTGTTTCTACCCACTTAGATACATAATCCACCGCCACCAGAATGTAAGTGTTTGAGTATGATGGTGGGAATGGTCCCATGAAGTCAATTCCCCATACATCAAACAATTCTATCTCTAATATCCCTTGTTGAGGCATGGCATATCCGTGAGGCAGGTTACCAGCTCTTTGGCAACTGTCACAGTTACGCACAAACTCTCGGGAATCTTTATAGAGAGTAGGCCAGTAGAAGCCACACTGGAGGACTTTAGTGGCTGTTCGCTCACTTCCAAAATGTCCTCCATACTGTGATCCATGGCAATGCCATAGGATCCTTTGTGCTTCTTCTCTGGGTACACATCTGCGGATCACTCCGTCAGCACATCTCTTAAAGAGATATGGTTCATCCCAGAGGTAGTACTTGGCATCTGAAATTAATTTCTTTCTTTGCACACTGCTGTACTCCTTGGGTATGAACCTCACAGCTTTATAATTTGCAATATCTGCAAACCATGGAGCTTCCTGAATGGCAAAGAGTTGCTCATCTGGGAAAGTCTCAGAGATCTCAGTAGAAGGGAGGGACGCCCCAGCTACTGGTTCTATTCGGGACAGATGATCAGCTACTTGGTTCTCTGTCCCTTTTCTGTCTCTTATTTCTACATCAAACTCTTGCAGAAGCAACACCCATCTGATAAGCCTGGGTTTTGAATCCTGCTTTGTGAGTAAGTATTTAAGAGCAGCATGGTCAGTGTACACAATCACTTTGGATCCCACTAGATAGGATCTAAACTTGTCAATGGCATAGACCACTGCAAGTAATTCTTTTTCTGTGGTTGTGTAGTTCTTCTGTGCGTTATTTAGAACACGGCTGGCATAATAAATGACGTGCAGAAGCTTGTTATGCCTCTGTCCCAACACTGCACCAATGGCATGGTCACTGGCATCACACATTAATTCAAATGGCAATGTCCAATCTGGTGCAGAGATGACTGGTGCTGTGACCAGTTTAGCTTTCAGGGTCTCAAATGCCTGCAGACACTGTGTGTCAAACACAAATGGTGTGTCAGCAGCTAGCAGGTTACTCAGAGGTTTTGCAATTTTCGAAAAATCCTTTATAAACCTTCTGTAAAATCCTGCATGCCCCAGAAAGCTTCTGATTGCCTTGACATTGGCAGGTGGTGGTAATTTTTCAATTACCTCTACCTTTGCCTTATCCACCTCTATTCCCCTGCTTGAAATTTTATGCCCAAGGACAATTCCCTCAGTCACCATAAAGTGACATTTCTCCCAGTTTAAAACCAGGTTAGTCTCTTGGCACCTTTTCAGGACAAGTGCTAGGTGGTTAAGACAGGAGCTGAATGAGTCTCCATACA
Source organism: Arachis stenosperma (assembly GCF_014773155.1). Classification (NCBI taxonomy): domain Eukaryota; kingdom Viridiplantae; phylum Streptophyta; class Magnoliopsida; order Fabales; family Fabaceae; genus Arachis; species Arachis stenosperma. The sequence goes on along the minus strand of NC_080378.1, from coordinate 40,686,678 downwards.
CTGAGAAATCGTCTATGAAGACTTCCAGAAATTTCTCTACCATATCTGAGAAGATAGAGAGCATGCACCTCTGAAAGGTTGCAGGTGCATTGCACAGACCAAAAGGCATCCTTCTGTAGGCAAACACGCCAGAAGGGCAAGTAAATGCTGTTTTTTCTTGGTCCTGAGGATCTACTGCAATTTGGTTGTAGCCTGAATAGCCATCCAAAAAGCAGTAGTAATCATGACCAGCTAGTCTTTCTAGCATTTGGTCTATGAATGGCAAAGGAAAATGATCCTTTCTGGTGGCTGTATTGAGCCTTCTGTAGTCAATACACATACGCCACCCTGTGACTGTTCTTGTAGGAACCAGTTCATTTTTTTCATTATGAACCACTGTCATGCCTCCCTTTTTGGGGACAACTTGGACAGGGCTCACCCAGGGGCTATCAGAAATAGGATAAATAATCCCAGCCTCTAGTAATTTAGTGACCTCTTTCTGCACCACCTCCTTCATGGCTGGATTTAGCCGCCTTTGTGGTTGAACCACTGGTTTGGCATTATCCTCCAACAGGATCTTGTGCATGCATCTAGCTGGGCTAATGCCCTTAAGATCACTTATGGACCACCCAAGAGCTGTCTTGTGTGTCCTTAGCACTTGAATCAGTGCTTCCTCTTCCTGTGGATTCAAAGCAGAGCTTATAATCACTGGAAAAGTGTCACCCTCTCCCAGAAATGCATACTTCAGGGATGGTGGTAGAGGTTTGAGTTCAGGTTTGGGAGGTTTATCCTCCTCCTGAGGAATTTTCGAAAATTCCTTTGCTTCCTCTAGTTCTTCTTGATCAGGTTGAGCATCTTTGAAGATGTCCTCAAGCTCTGATTCTAGGCTTTCAGCCATATTGATTTCTTCTACCAGAGAGTCAATAATGTCAGCGCCCATGCAGTCATTTGGTGTGTCTGGATGCTGCATGGCTTTTACAGCATTCAACTTGAACTCATCCTCATTGACTCTCAGGGTTACTTCCCCTCTTTGTACATCAATGAGAGTTCGTCCAGTTGCTAGGAAAGGTCTTCCTAGAATGAGAGTTGCACTTTTGTGCTCCTCCATTTCCAGCACCACAAAGTCAGTTGGAAAGGCAAATGGCCCAACCTTGACAATCATGTCTTCTATTATGCCTGATGGGTGTTTAATGGAGCCATCAGCAAGTTGGAGGCATATCCTGGTTGGTTTGACTTCTCCAGTCAACCCAAGCTTTCTGATAGTGGATGCAGGTATTAGATTGATGCTTGCTCCAAGATCACATAGGGCTGTCTTGGTGCAAGCGCCCTCTAATGTGCATGGTATCATAAAGCTTCCAGGATCTTGAAGCTTTTCTGGTAAGCTTTTCAGAATGACTGCACTGCATTCTTCAGTGAGAAACACTTTTTCAGTTTCTCTCCAATCCTTCTTATGACTTAAGATCTCTTTCATGAACTTAGCATAAGAAGGTATTTGCTCAAGTGCCTCTGCAAACGGAATCTTTATTTCAAGAGTCCTTAGATAGTCTGCAAAGCGAGCAAATTGCTTATCCTGTTCCGCTTTGTGGAGTTTCTGAGGATAAGGCATCTTGGCTTGATATTCTTCAACCTTAGATGCTGCAGGTTTATTCCTTACAGAGGTGGTTGAAGAAGCCTTGTTAGAGGGATTATTATCAGCACTCTCAGGTGTCTGATCTCCCTTTGGCGTTTGAACGCCAGAATTGGGTGGAAATGGGCGTTTAACGCCAACTTTTCCCCCTTTTCTGGCGTTTGAACGCCAGAACTGGGCAAGGAATGGGCGTTTAACGCCAGCTTTCCTTCCCTTTCTGGCGTTTGAACGCCAATAACATTCCTCTCTGGGCTCTTACTGTCCTCAGAGGGATTTTGAACAATGGTTTGGTTATCCTCTGTCAGTTGTTCCTTGTTTGGTTTTTTGCTCTTTTGAGCAGTGGTGTTCAGTGTCTTCCCACTCCTCAGTTGAACTGCTTGACATTCCTCTGTTATCTGTTTAGATATTTGCTGTTTTGCTTGATTTAACTGCAGTTCTATGTTCTTGTTAGCAACCTTAGTATCATGGAGCATTTCTTTAAATTCTGCTAACTGTTCTGTCATCAGGAGCAATTGTTGATTAAGCTCATTCATCTGTTCTTGAGGATTAGGATCAGTGACTAATGCCATGACCTCCTCTTTTGGAGCGAACTCATTGCTAGAATATAAGTATTGGTTTCTAGCAACAGTGTCTATAAGCTCTTGAGCTTCTTCAATTGTCTTCCTCATGTGTATAGAGCCACCAGCTGAGTGGTCTAAAGACATCTGAGCTTTTTCTGTGAGCCCATAGTAGAAGATGTCTAACTGTACCCATTCTGAAAACATTTCAGATGGGCATTTTCTAAGCATACCTCTATACCTCTCCCAGGCATTATAAAGGGATTCATTATCCTTTTGTTTAAAGCCTTGGATGTCCAGCCTTAGCTGTGTCATCCTCTTTGGAGGGTAAAAATGATTCAGGAATTTGTCTGACAACTGTTTCCATGTCTTTATGCTTGCTGTAGGTTGGTTATTCAACCACCTTTTAGCTTGATCCTTTACAGCAAATGGAAACAGTAATAGTCTGTAGACATCCTGATCTACCTCTTTATCATGTACTGTGTCAGCAATTTGTAAGAACTGTGCCAGAAACTCAGTAGGTTCTTCCTGTGGAAGACCGGAATACTGGCAATTTTGCTGCACTATGATAATGAGTTGAGGATTTAGCTCAAAGCTGCTTGCCTTGATGGGAGGTGTACAGATGCTACTCCCATATGCAGCTGTAATGGGGTTAGCATATGACCTCAGAGTCCTTTTGGACTGATCAATCCCTCTTAGGTTCATAATGGACAAAAGGGAAATGATAATGATTGCAAATAGATAAATTTTTTTTTTTGAATAAACGAAAAAAATTAAAATAAAATAAAAGAAAATTAAAATAAAAATTCGAAAATCAAAAAGAAAATAAAATCAAGACAAAATAAGAACTGAATCAATTAGTTAATTAGGAAGATTTTGAAAATGGCAATTAAAAAGATATGATTGAAAAATTTTTTTTATGAAAAAGATTTGATTTTTGAAAAGAAGAGAGAGAAAAACACCAAACTTAAAATTTTTAGAAAATCAAACACTAATTTTCGAAAATTTTTAAGAGAAAAACACAAAGAGGACACCAAACTTAGAATTTTTATGAATCAAAAAGGGACTAAGAACATGCAAAAACGAAAATTAAGAGAAAAATAAAAGCATGCAATTGACACCAAACTTAAAATATGAAACTAGACTCAACTAAAAGACTCTAAACCAACAAAAATAAAACAGTCCTAATCTAAGCAACAAGATAAGCCATCAGTTGTCCAAACTCGAACAATCCCCGGCAACGGCGCCAAAAACTTGGTGCACGAAATTGCAATAACACTTTTGCAATCCCGCACAACTAACCAGCAAGTGCACTGGGTCGTCCAAGTAATACCTTGCATGAGCAAGGGTCGATCCCACGGAGATTGTCGGCTTGAAGCAAGCTATGGTTATCTTGTAAATCTTAGTCAGGATATCAGAAATTATCAGGATTGATTGGAAAAAGCAAAAGAACATGAAATGGTTACTTGTTTTGCAGTAATGGAGAATAGGTTGAGGCTTTGGAGATGCTCCATCTTCTGAATCTCTGCTTTCCTACTGTCTTCTTCATCAAACACGCAAGGCTCCTTCCATGGCAAGCTGTATGTAGGGTTTCACCGTTGTCAGTGGCTACCTCCCATCCTCTCAGTGAAAATGTTCCTATGCTCTGTCACAGCATGGCTAATCAGCTGTCGGTTCTCAGTCAGGCCGGAATAGAATCCAGTGATTCTTTTGCGTCTGTCACTAACGCCCCGCCTGCTAGGAGTTTGAAGCACGTCACAGTCATTCAATCATTGAATCCTACTCAGAATACCACAGACAAGGTTTAGACCTTCCGGATTCTCTTGAATGCCGCCATCAGTTCTAGCTTATACCACGAAGATTCCGATTAAAGAATCCAAGAGATATCTACTTAATCTAAAATAGAACGGAGGTGGTTGTCAGGCACACGTTCATAGTTGAGAATATGATGAGTGTCACGGATCATCACATTCATCCGGGTTAAGAACAAGTGATATCTTAGAATGGAAGCAAGCATGATTGAATAAGAAACAGTAGTAATTGCATTAATCCATCAAGACACAGCAGAGCTCCTCACCCCCAACCATGGGGTTTAGAGACTCATGCCATGGAAAGTACACAAAGAAACGTGTAAAATGTCATGATGATCAGATACAATGTCAAAAGATCCTATTAATAGTAAACTAGTATCCTAAGGTTTACAGAAATGAGTAAATGACAGAAAAATCCACTTCCGGGCCCACTTGGTGTGTGCTTGGGCTGAGCAATGAAGCATTTTCGTGTAGAGACCTTTTCTGGAGTTAAACGCCAGCTTTCATGCCAGTTTGGGCGTTTAACTCCAAGTTTTATGCCAGTTCCGGCGTTTAACGCTGGAATTTCTGTAGGTGACTTTGAGCGCCGGTTTGGGACATCAAATCTTGGGCAAAGTATGGACTATCATATATTGCTGGAAAGCCCAGGATGTCTACTTTCCAACGCCGTTGAGAGCGCGCCAATTGGGCTTCTGTAGCTCCAGAAAATCCACT